>NW_027397092.1:5563637-5607132 GCF_003265705.2 Callorhinus ursinus | reverse complement strand
GGGGGGGTGGGAGGGATGGGGTGGCTGGGTGATAGACACTGGGGAGGGTATGTGCTATGGTGAGCACTGTGAATTATACAAGACTGATGAATCATGGATCTGGACTTCTGAAACAAATAATGCAATATATGTTAAGGAAAAAAAAAGAAGAAGAAGATAGCAGGAGGGGAAGAATGAAGGGGAGTAAGTCAGAGCGGGAGACGAACCATGAGAGACGATGGACTCTGAAAAACAAACTGAGGGTTCTAGAGGGGAGGGGGGTAGGGGGATGGGTTAGCCTGGTGATGGGTATTAAAGAGGGCAGGTTCTGCGTGGAGCACTGGGTGTTATGCACAAACAATGAATCATGGAACACTACATCAAGAACTAATGATGTAATGTATGGTGATTAACATAACAATAAAAAATTATTAAAAAATGTTTCACTTTAAAAAAAAAACAAACAATAAAATTATACTTTGCCACATAAAACTACCATAGACAAGGACAGAACAGACATTTTTTATTCCTGTTTTTTTATGTAAGTAGACTGAGACTGAGAAAGTTTAAGTCACTTTCCCAAGATTACAAAATATGTCAATAGCTCAGAAGGAAACATTTCTGATATTTGAGTCTAAGTCAGCTAACGTCTATAAACTTATAACATGATTTGCGATTTAACAGAACTTCAGTATACTTTTACTCAGCAGTCTGCAGAATCTCATTTCCTCCTAACCTAATCACCATATATTGACTAAAAGAATGACTATCAATCTGTACAAATCAATGATGAACACATAAAATTTTCAAAATCTATTTTCATATTTAACTATAATGACACTAACGTTAAGAAGGACATGCCAACTAATGCAGTTGGTCAGTTAAGCAGTCGTGGATGTCCAAAAACTACTCATTCTTATAAACGTACCTGTTGCTATGGTAAGCACCACCAGTCCACAAAAAGGAAAGCTAATTATTGCGTGTTAAGCCAGTTTACAAAATGGCACAAGATTCCAAATAGAATCATCTGTGGAAAATGTAATCTCAGCAGTTAAAGCTGGACATTGTTTCACAAATTGGTAATACTAGGATCTGGATTAGAGTTTTGATACCCAGCTATTAGACAGTCTTTTAAAAATTTTAACAACATTTGGGGGTGCCTGGCTGGTGCAGTTGGGTAAGCCTCTGACTCTTTGTTTTGGCTCAGATCGTAATCTCAGGGTCATGAGATCGAGTCCTGTGTCAGGCTCCACACTCTGCAGAGTCTGCATGAGATTCTCTCTCCCTCTCCTGCTCGTGCACTCCCTCTAAAATAAATAAATAAATCTTAAAAAAAAAAAAAAAAAAACTTTAACAACATGCCAAGGGCATAACATGGTGTCACAACCTCAGTAGCTAAAGGGAGCTGGACATGGCCCCTAACACAGCACTACACAAACCAGCTACATGAAGAATGTGAGAGTGTAGTCTGATAAAATCAATGTCCAGAGGAAAAGAGCACACAGCCGGTGAAACATGCCAGAGGTCCAGGGTGAGGTATGTGTGTGCAGCTCTGTGAACCTAACAGAGCCCATGATCAACTGTTAGCGGCTTTCACATGAATCATTTCCTCCAACCGTACCTTTCCTTTAGCTTGTTGCATTAGTTGGATGCATTCCCCTTAAAAGAGTTATTAAAGTTAAATGCATCCTTTTAAATGTGAAAGAATAAACGTTTACAGAACCGAACGAATTCTAAACCAATTCAGAATCGGTAGAAGAAGGTGTATAATGGAGGTTAAAATAGCAGATTTGTTGCTGTTCAAGACCAGGTTGGAGAAAATGACTTAGGCGTGTAGTTAAAAAGGGTGTTCTAAGGCTGAACTGAAATTTCATTGGTTAAACCCTGAAAAGAGGAAAGACACATTCAAAACGTAGTTCTCTGATTATGCATCATGAGGTGAGTACTAGCTTGCAAAAAAGGTCCACTCTCTGCTTTTTTCATGGAAATATTTCACCAAGGAAGAAAAAGCTAACAAAGTGACCAAGAAGTTCACAAGCAACCAAGGCAGAAGCAGTCCTTTCTGGTTTCCTGCCACAATCTGAGGCCAGCCTTGCATGATCCCACTTGACACCAGTTTCAGTCAGTATCAAAGTGTAATTTCAGACACAAAGCGCATGGGATTCACAGGGTGGATACCCCTTGGCGCTGCTTAGAACTGAGGATTCTTGCTCAGAAAAGATAAAGGCAGGTATATACCCTTCTAGACACCATCTAAAGATGCCCATCTCTCTCATGTCAGTCAGCTCATCATGCAATTTGATATTTTAATAAGGCACAGAATTTTACTTTTTGAAGAAAAAAAAAAAGGCAGCAGTCATCTTAAAGTAGGGTGGCTTCAAGTGTTGTTAAGCCAGAGAGAACTGCTGGCCTCCCTTCTCAATTCCACATGGCCCAGGAGCTCAGAGGTTGAACTTCTGATTTGGATTCGGAGTTCCCCATAGGGCGAGGCAATGTTAGTTCTTAAAGCAGGCCAACTGTAAGTTTCTTTAGTAAGTTTTTTTTAATTCTATAAACATCACAGAATTTTTTAAAATAAAAAAAATTATATTCCAATTTCATCTCACTTCTGCATCATTTTTATTATTTGGGGGGAACAGTCCATACAGGTCATGAGTGATTTCTAAAACTCTGGTTCCAGACATCTGCAAGTAACAAGGCCATAGGTATGCAGCCACTTATCCCTTGCAAGAAAGCATAGCATCTGGTTACAGAGGCCTCCACTCTGTGCTTCTATGCTCTCCTCCTAGGTAACGTTGAACTCCTCGAACCCCGATAAATCCCTTTCTCGGGAAATCTCTTCAAAGTCCCATATCCCTGTCTTTCCTTTTACAGTTAACCTAAATTCTCAAAGGAATGGGACATTTTTTTTCATTTTATTGCATGACAATCCTTACCATATTTTATTGATGTCCTGCCTAATTTAAAAGTGGCTTTTAGAAAATGTACCTACAAAGAGCACAGAGAGAGAATACTAATACTATAAACCGCTCTGTTATTCTTCCAGATGGGAGAGAAATGGAAGGCTAAGTGACTGTGTTTCCATTATCAAAACAGAGGGTAAATCCTGGCTCTAGGTAGTTGTTCTGCTGTCTACGAATAAATTACCTTAGACAATCAGAAGTCTACCTTTGTTTTGTCTCCTGACAGAATCATTGTGATGTACCTGAATGGTATGCTCTTGGTTTGTCTCATGGTTATTTACAAAAGTGCCCTCACAAAAAGAGATTCTTTTACTATTCATCATACTGGTAAGGTGCTGAGTATTCAAAGATAAATGTAAGAAGTTTATTTTAGATTTCAGTATCATGAAAGTCCTTTTATATGAGAATGATCTTAATAAATCAGTATGGTCCTTGAGTTTAGAAATGAAAGGATTGGATATTGATGGCATTCCATTATCTATATTATATATTCATATACCATTAACCACATTTTATAGTCATATTCCATTTTCACTGGGTTATCATGAAAACTTTTTTTTAAAGATTTATTTATTTATTTGACAGAGAGATACACAGCGAGAGAGGGAACACAAGCAGGGGGAGTGGGAGAGGGAGAAGCAGGCCTCCTGCGGAGCAGGGAGCCCGATGCAGGGCTCGATTCCAGGACCCTGGGATCATGACCTGAGCCGAAGGCAGACGCTTAATGACTGAGCCACCCAGGTGCCCCGATCATGAAAACTTTTAAAAGAGGTTATGGGCTTCTGTTTCCAAAGGTTAGCCAGCATTGCTAAAATTAGAGTTTCCTAAGAAAAACATTTAGTGTATGAAAAGAAAACACTGCAGAGTGGAAGAGAAAAGAGAATTCCTAAAGGAATAAGATTCTAATACATAGCTAGTATAGAGTGATGCTATTTGTCTTGAAATTTCCAGACTCAGAGAATATTTTTGCTATAAGGGATCTTAAAATAGGCAGACTATCTCCTCAATTTACAAAAGAGGAAAAAAAAAACAAACCACTGTGGCACAGAGAGGTTAAGTCTCTTGTGCAAGTTCCATTAAGTGACCAGAAGTCAAGTCCAGAGTAGACCACAATTCCCTATATTGAGGATTAATATCTTTCCCACTGTAAAATTCTCAACTCATCCCTGCCCCAAATTACTTGCAGGACAAATCTTCTGTCCCCCCCAGAATGAACCCATGCAACTCTAAGTATAAAGTACCCCTGGGTTATTCTTTTTCTTTTCAAATTTTAAAATGGGTCTGTTTACCAAGAGTGGTAGATAGCTATTTTTAACAACTTGGAGATTCAGTTTTGGAGGCTCCTAGATTTTCGTATTTAATACGGTTCAAAATTAATATGCTATCTTCTTTGTAGCTGAACAACAAGATCAATATGTTCTCTTTCTCTTTCATGAGTCAGAGAACACCAGGAGAGTACAGTGGCAACTCATTCATTGATTTTTATCAAATTAACTTAAGTAATCAGATGGCTCAGTCAATGTGACTGCTCCATTTCACTCATCATTGAAAGGAGTAAAATGGATCTGTCACAACATGTAGACAGCCCTTCCTGTGATCTCTTTCACAGAGTTGCTCCTTGGTACTGGGCCCGTGCACCTACTATGGTATCTATCACACTGGTTTGTAAATTGTTGTTTCTTTTATCATCCTCCTACAAATAAATAATCACATCATATTTTTTCAGTCTGATTTTGCTTAATAAAATATTTAAAGAGTGCCTACCTCACTTTGGGCACCCTATTAGCTATTGAGTTTATGAGGTTTATGGGGGAGACATATATGATCTCATTTATAATATCATTACAGAGGGGTACACAGGAAGTACTGAGGAAGACCATGTGGGGCTCAGAGGTCGTGACAAAAGCAATAATTATATCTGACCTCAATGTGAGCAAAAAGAACTAGGTAGCTAGGATATAAAGGTAGGGATACTGAAGGAGAGCATCCCAGGGAAAGAAAACGTACACATACAAAAAAGCAAAGAAGCATAAAAATCATTTTATGGTGCAAGGTGGGACAGCTTAGAAAGGCAAAACATGAGGCACCTGGGTGGCTCAGTCAATTAAGCCTTGAATCTTGATTTCAGCTCAGGTCATGATCTCAGGGTCATGAGATGGAGCCCTGGGTCAGGCTCTGTGCTGAGCATGGAGCCTGCTTAAGACTGCTCCCTTCTCCCCCCAACCCTTCCCTACCCACTGCGGGTTCACTGTCTCTAAAAAAAAAATTTAAAGAAAAATTTTTAAAAATTAAAATTAAATAAATAAGGCAAAAAGTTATTGTTAGTATTAGAACAAAAATGCTCAGTCTTTGATATACCAGAATCATCTGGAGTACTAAAAAAGAATGCAGAAGACCAAAGGCTATCTAAGTAGAAGAGGTATTTTATCAAATCCTTAGGTGATTCTAACACACACTGAAGTTCAAGAACTATTGTATTGAGCATCAAGTGCTAGATGAGGAAGGTGTGTGAAAGGCAAATCTAGCCTGAAAAATCAGGCTAGACAGAGGTAAAGATTATATTCTAGGTTACACAAAGTCAGAAGTCAATCCCCAGGTTAAAAAGAAGTCTACCTACAACACAGGTAAGAGGGAGTGACACAAACATGCCTGCATTTTAGCATAACTACTGTCAACACAAAATAAAATACATATAAAATGGAAAGAAAACTCAGAGGAGAGGGCAATTAATATTCCTTTCCAATAGCACAGGTGGGAAAGAGGATAAGGGCCTACACTAGAGTTCACGTGGTACGGATGACAAAGGTGGAAAATATTACACCATCAAGTGGTCAACTTGTATTTAGTAAGACCCCCAACAGGTTCATGTAATACATGTCATGATTAGGTGTCAGTCAATTAGGAAGAAGAATCTCTCACTTTACCCCATCACAGACAACTAAAACTAAAAATATACCAAGAGAACAGATGATTAAAAATTCTTGAATCCATTATAGCCTGTAAGAGACACTGGACTGAAATGTGAAGTGACTGAGTGGAAACTATTTTTAAAACTAAATTTATTAAGAAATATTTAATGCAAAGAGTATGCCTTGACTATATAAAGAACAATGAAACAGAGATCCACACAGATCCACCACTCAATACATTACCAATACACTTGAGGACTGTGCTCTTCCCCAACCACATTCTTTCACTTTTCTACTACCCCGAAGGTCATCATTCTTCTAAAACTCGTGTTTATCATTTTCTCTCCTCCGTGGTTTAAGTACAGTGGAGGTATCCTATATAATGCTCTTTAGTTTTATTTGTTGTTTTACAAAACTACAGTCTTAATGTCTTCTGCAGCCTGCTCTTTTCCCACAACATGTGTTTGAGACGATTATTTTTTAGGTGAAATGCTTCAGTTCATTTTCTTTTTGTTGAGTGGTCTACTGTAACAGGAGACCACTATTTAACCATTTTCCTCCAAGTAGACATGAGTTGTTCTCAATTTTTCCTCATCATAAACAATACTATTTTTTTATTTTTTCAAAGAATACTATTTTTAATATTCTTGCACATGTGTCTTAGGGGAACAAATCAAGTTTGCTCTAGGATGGTGGCTCTTTTTTAAATGGAGACCCATTACATGGCAGCCCAGTACACACATATGTACACACAGACACATGCATAAGCAAATGTTTCCTGAAACAATATTTACGCTATTAATACATACCAATATTCTTTCACTTATTACATTCTATTATATTGCATACTATTATATTTCATTTCAACATGTTGGTATTCAGTTGCTGAATTAATTTTAAAATGCCCTAAAAATCGGCAGCAACCTAGGCTTTGAAAAATCACTGCTCTAAGGGTATAAACCTAGAAAAGCAACTGCTGGGAGGTAAACACATGTACATCCTTGACTTCCTAAGATAATGCCAAATTGTTTTCCAAAGGCTTGTAGCAATTTACTCTCCCATCATTGATACCTGTTATTGCTCCAAATATACACCAAAACCAGTTTATTTACTGTAAAATATCATCAATTTGTAGTTATGGTAGAGGTTAATTGTGCTTTCCTATTTTCATTGACAATTTGTGTTTCTTCTTCTTTCAAACACTAAATCCACATTTTCCCCTACTTTGCACTGGGTTGCTCACTGAGCTCTCCTTCATCTGTAGAAATTTGCTTTAAATACATAGTCTTTATATAAACCTTTTGTTGGTCATCTTCACCTAATATGGTTTATCTTTTTTATGGTGAGCTTAAATTTAAGAAGTTTTCATTGTAAAGTGGTTAAATTTATTTATCTTTCATTATTATCATCTTTTCATTAGTGCTAATGTTATGTCTATGTTAGAGCTATTAAAGGCAAAATTATTAATGATCACAACAGGACAGATAACCTTAGCCATATACAGAAGTAATTCTACCTAAGCGAGACTTGGTTACCACCAAAGAATTGTGTAAACTTAATCATTTATAAAGCTATCAATCTTAGTTCCAACATATTAAGAGTGGTCTTTGGCATGTGTCTAGAAAAGTACATGGATAATAAGATTTTGTTTGAGCTTACTGAACACTGTTAGAGAAAGAGACTCCATATTCAACAGCTATTGGTCCGTTAGTCAATACAGGGGTGACCCTTGTGGGAAAACTGCCCTTTTCACAGTTTGCCAACAGATTTCATGACTATCAAATTCTCTTGGGATAAATCATTGTTTACTCAAGGAATTTATGCATAATGATTTCATTTCCTGATATCTTAATAGCATAGACAGGGTATCTTGAATTACCAACACCAATTGTTTGAGTAATAGATAAATACATGCCCCAATGCAAGGTTAACAGACTATTTTTTGGTATAAGAACTTCTACCAAGTTCATGTTTATCCAAAAAGTGTGATCGAGGTGGGATTCAGTGATAGAGCTGAGTAGATTTGGGATACAAAGACTCAATTCACCAAGAACTATAACCCCCATAAAACTCTTTCTGGAGAGCTGCTAACCATTTTTTCTGACATTTCTAAAGTTTATAGAGGTTCACAACTAAATTGCCATTTGAGACCAGCACATGACTTAGAAGTGTGAAGAATTGTGTAAGGATCTAAGAAACAACAATTACTTGGAGATGCAGGTCCCACCTAAATATGTTAAAATTATTGTTTTAGCCTTCTGCTTTCCAAAGAGAAAAAAAAAAAAATCTGCAGCCTAGGTTCCTGTCCCAACCCCCATTTTCCCACCTCTATTTTAAACGTAACACCACAAAAGTTGGGAGATGCATATATACTCTTAAACATCTATGGTTTTACAGAATTAGAAGACCTATTTCTAATGACAAATTTAGTTTTTATTTGCATTTAAAAAATAGGTTTCAGCATAGCTCCTAAATTTTTTTCGTCCCAAAGTTAGATAAATTTGTCAGTAAATGTATGTTTTGTTGTGTATTGCATTTTTTAATTTTATTATGTTATGTTAATCACCATACATTACATCATTAGTTTTTGATGTAGTGTTCCATGATTCATTGTTTGCCTATAGCACCCAGTGCTCCATGCAAAACATGGCCTCCTTAATACCCATCACCAGGCTAACCCATCCCCCCACCCCCTCCCCTCTAGAACCCTGTTTGTTTCTCAGAGTCTCTCATGGTTCATCTCCCCCTCCGATTTCCCCCCCTTCATTTTTCCCCTCCTATCTTTTTTTTTTTTAACATATAATGTATTATTTGTTTCAGAGGTACATGCATTTTAAGTACTTTGACTTTTTAAAATTACATATTGTACATGTTTTATAGTGAACGTCCATATTTCACAAAACTGTATCTCAGAATGCTCAGTCTATCACTTATATCAATTTCAACTCTCTGGGAGAGAAGAGGATTTGTGTATAAATATGTAACTGTCACTCTGTACCATATAAAAATTATTGCAGCCATTTTATAAACTTAATCTCTAACACATGTTTAAATGAAACTACAAATATCGCTCATATGATTTGATGAGGATTCTTTTTGTTTGCTTCGGTTTACAGTTACATACCATGCTATCTTCATGTTTAGCTTTTCATAATCTGCTGGGAAATACATATTTTGTATTTGTAAATAAAATTTTGTCTTAGTCTCTCAGACTCTATGTAAGTGTGCACTTTTGTGTGTGTGTTTTCAAATCACAATCTTTTGAATAAGGTAGAGATAAAAATCTACTTGGGAGTATTTAATTGTTTTAATATCCTTAAAATTACAATTTTAAAACTCCTCTTTCTCAGTAGCATTTTTTTCTCATATTTCTCTTCTTTCCATAATGGAGCCTTATGCCCCCCCACATCAACATTCTGGCACATCTCTAATTATAAGGAAGACTACTGTTCTTTCTTTGCTTCATATTTAGAAACTATTTTTAGATGCTGGCTTTCACATGCATGTCTTTCTTTTTCTAAGTGATTCTTTCATCTAAAATCAGAGATAAAATTTCAAGCTAATGTTGCCTAGCTAAAAATACAGGAGAATGCAGTACTTTATATTTACATCATATGAAGTAGCAGAAAACATTTCATTGGACGGAAAGTGACCAGGACCCAAGCAAGAAAATCAGGAGAGAAAATGTTTCAGAGTTTCTAAAACTATACTGTGTTCAAGTACACTGACCTTTTTTCTTTGGGGAATACAGGTTCAAAAGCTCCAAATCAAAATACCCAAGTGAAATTTTGAAATTGAAAGTGTGCCTTAACAAAGAATAGTTTCACATTTCTTGATTCAGAAATTCACTTCTGGATTCTGGATATTGACTGCTTTTCTCATTTCCAAAAATATTGTGTTTTATTGAAGGTTCAAATTGTTTCCTAACGTGACTGAGGAGTGCTCCTGAGGGTGTGGCAGGCTCAGGAATCAATCAAAAGCAAAGACTCTCTACATGTGGATTAGAACAAAGGAAAAAGGAGAATTATCTGCCTGCATCTAAGAATACTTTTAATCTAACTAAATTCCTCTTTAGTGCAAAAGTTAGATTTGCTTCCTAGTTTATGGCAGAATTCTAAGCCATTGCTTTACATCATTTAGTTCATTGTATAGTTTCCATCAACTTTATACTCATCTCTTCAATGGCTGTACCTACTGGGCAGCCTTTGAAGACCCTTGTCAGGACAGAACGGGGTCAGAGAAACATGCTGGAAAGACACAGGGCAGTGATCAATAGTTTAAACAAAGAAATGAAACTGGGACAAGAAAATAAAAAGGTCTAAATTTAATCAGTTCAGTTTAATTTATTAGATGAAAATTCCAATAGCAATTGAGTTAAATTCCATCACTATCAATGAACCTTAAAAAAGTTCTCCAGGTTCAATATGCAATCTAAGCTTCACACCAGAACATAAATTAAATTAATGGTATTCTTTTCTCATTGCATTAGTTTGATTTAAGTGAGATTTGAAGTATTTCTTATAGCAGATAATTCCAGTTCATCTTCTCAATGTGCAAACAGAACTGAGTTCTTTTGTCAACCTACAGCCAGGGACACATTTATGGTCATCATACATTATTCAACTCGTGTTTCTTTGTTCAAATATTAAATCAGCCCCTATTACCTAGCATAAAATAGATGTTGGCCTTATTTTGACTGTAGGGTGGCAAATTAGTATAAAAGCAAGTTATCAATTCTCCTGACAGGTGTCTCACTTCCAAAGGAAAGCAGAATACTTTTCAAAACACTTATTTCAAACTTGTTTTATCAGTTTCTAAAAGTGCCATCTCCTTAATTTAAGGCGATTATTTCAATGACCATTTGTCAGCTCTCCCTTTTCAGCAGAAAGTCTAGTAACACTTGCTGGGCCTGATCACAGCCCTGTATCCTTACAGCATATGTTTCTCTGACCCCATTCTGTCCTACCAAGGGTCCTCAACAGCTGCCCAGCAGGATACAGACACTGAAGAGCCTAATATGAAGGTGACTGAAACATACTTGTGCTCTAAGGAAACCAAAATAAAACACTATTTTCCACTAAAAATGATGCTGTCCTTGTCTCCAATTTTTTTTAGGTTTAATTTGATGTGGGAGAAAGGTGTGTAACTACAACCTAACTAATGGTATCACTTAATACCAAAGTGATAAGATTTAAAATGTCCTTTTTCCTGAAAGGGAAAAGAAAATCATGAACATATCAGAAGCCTAACCGGCATAATAAAGCAAAGACATTTACTAAAACCAGGCTACTTGGCATTCAAAATATTCTTTAGTTTAAGAATCCTACAGGAGGTCCTCAAATGAAAGCAATGGCAACAACAAAGCATATCTTTAGCAAAAGTCCTTAAAGATACCATTTTTATTCATCATGAGAAAACAGGTCATCATGACTGATTTTCTTCAGTTAACTCTTCTTGCAACATTCTGCACAGTTCTATAAATACAAAGTGTGTATTTTTTTTAGCCAACATGTATTTTCTACATGTGTAGACATTTTCATGATTCAAGTAGAGGGAAAACAATGTTGGATGTATAACTACTTTTTCAAACAGGCCATTTTGTTGCTACCAGATCTCCTATGGTGGTCCCTCTCCATTACTAAGACCGCCTTATGGACTCCAGAATCAAAACTACTACAGTATGTCCAGAACTAAGCTAGTTAGAATTTTTACTGTCAGTACTGTCTTGCATATGACTCATTAAGCAAGCTCATTAGAATTTTCATATTAAATATTATCCTACGGCATATCCATTATTTCCTAGTAGCAAAGCCGGAAATACAGACGTAGGGAGATATTCGTGTTGGTCCACTTCTCCTCTTCTCTGTTCTCTTCAATTCACCATATGACCTCAGAACCATCAACTCTGGACCTAGTCCTCCCTCATCAGAGCCTAGTCTAATCCTCACCAAGCCCTTTCTCATCCCACTACATAATACTTTAAACTAAACACTGAGATACTTGTTTACTTGTCTTGAATCTGTTCTGTCTTCCCATTGTCCACAGTTAAGATTCCTCCTTATGACCTCCTTTTTCTTGCTTCTGCCCAACCCCAAGAATACCCCCCTACCCAACTTCAGAAAAATCCCACTCAACCTTATTCAAGACAGCCTGACAGATCTCCATAGCAGCTTACTATCTCAAGCAATTCTGAGGACAAAACCTACCTAAGGGTCTCTATCTTATATAACAAGGTCTAAGGCTCATGCAGGGCCACAGACTCCATCAACTGCCTACACAGTAAGATTTAAGAACATTCTACAAAATTTTCCCTAGCCAAGAATATCCCCATCTAATCCACGAGGCCAGCTGACCAGTTCGTCTAGAGGAAGAGGAAACTCTGCGTAATGCAGAAAGCCTGACACTGAAGCTAGTTCTGGTTGTGTTTGAATACCAGCTGTTTTGCCTCCTAGCTGAGTAACTTTGGAAAAGTTACTAAACTTTTGAGCCAGACTTGTTTTTCAAAAACTGGAGATTATAATCCCTCATTTGCAAAATTAGTGTAAATGTAGGCAGTATGTGTGTGAGGCATACACAGTACTCAGTAAATTGAAGCTCTTACTATTACTTCTAGCATCCAAAATGGATTTGGGGTAATATAAGATCCCTTGGCAAATGGTAGTTGGAGCAAAGTGGGTAATAGTGAGGAAAAGGGAAATAAAACCTCAGAAAGTATATTAGAGAGATACCAAAGCCTACAACATCTACTGTATTGATCTTACAATCTAAAATAGAAGTAAAACAACATTTACAAAGTTCCTAATACAAGCCACCCATGGCCCTAGGAATTTTTCCTATATTAAAATACATGAATGCATTAATTACCTCCATAATCATCTAAGGTACATGTTATCTGCATTTTACAAATAAAAATGTCTTCTATCTCAGAAAACTTACTTAATTTTACAAGTTCACACAGCTGCTAACAGTCCAACTCTAAAACTCACTACCTTTCTGCTCTGTCATTCTCCCTTCCAGCTTGGAATCAAGTGCTGGCTCTCTGTGCACTTTTACAAATCATTTATGATGGTGTTTCCTTTGCCTGTAAAATATCTATAACACCTGCTTACCTCAGTGGGGTGATTAAAGAACATTATATACAGTACATGAAATACAAAGTTATTATTAAAGAAAATACTAACTTAATGCCATTAAATAAAAACTAAATTGCCAGACTCATCAAACCCCATAGTGCCCTGGTCTTCTGTTTGATGCTGTGATCCCAACCCTCCCATTCCATTTCAATCCTGCTATGTTGACCTGTTCATTTAGCAAATACATTGTGACCACCTACTACATTCTAGGGAATTGCCTCAATACTATCCATCTGCCTTCAGGGAGTTCAAATCCACTAATGGAAGGAAATACAGAATTACAAATTACGGCTCAAAATGATAAGAGACATAAAGAGGCATGAATGACACTTTGTGTGAGCACAGTAAAGGTACGGTCTCTGCCTGAGGAAAATGCAGAAGCCTCTCAGAGAGGGAGACATATGTGAACTGTCATTGAAGGAGGATTAAGTATTTGCCACATAGATAAGAAAAGGACATTTCTGAGTTAAAACGAGGAAATCTCTTTTCAAGAACCATTTTGCCCCTGGCAAGAAATTCAGTGATGCTTTCCCTGGTGATTAGCTGGAAAAGGTGATTACTTTTGAAATAGCCTAAAAACTAAAATCCAAGTATTTTGTGTGGATGATTAATACTAAATATTTAATTACTTTATGCTAGTGAAAATGATTGGTTCCTCCCTTATCGAGAGGGCTAAGTGGCAGAGCACATACCCTGTCCCAAGTGATAATCAGCAAAGATCATAACATATGCACAGGAATGGCCAATAGGGTCTCTCCTCTTCCAGCCAAATGGATGTGATTTAGAGTCTGGGAGCCCAAGACTCTCTGGTCTAACATCATCCACTTTTCTCCACTTGCTATGCCAGAAATGCAAGGTTCAAATCTGTTGGAGGTGGCGACTCTTGGTCCCAGTATATGTAACTCAGTGAATTTTGCCATAGAAATCACCAGGTTACAATGCCTTGGCAAGCAGAACACAATCACAAGCTTCAACAGACACGTGGATTGTGCTCAGATTCTCCCTGTGAGGAAGCCTAAGACACAGAAGAAAATTTCAACAGACAAATGGATAAAGACGATGTGGTCCATATATACAGTGGAATATGACTCAGCCATCAGAAAGGATGAATACCCAACTTTTGCATCAACGTGGATGGGACTGGAGGAGATTATGCTAAGTGAAATGAGTCAAGAAGAGAAAGTCAATTATCATATGGTTTCACTTATTTGTGGAACATGAGGAATAGCAGGAGGACATTAGGAGAAGGAAGGAAAAACTGAAGCGGGGCAAATCGGAGGGAGAGACGAACCATGAGACTATGGACTCCGAGAGCCAAATTGAGGGTTCTAGAGGGGAGGGGGTGGGGGGAGGGGGTTGCCCTGGTGATGGGTATTAAGGAGGGCACGTACTGCATGGAGCACTGGGTGTGATAGGCAAACAATGAATCAGGGATCACTACATCCAAAATTAATGGTGTAGGGGTGCCTGGGTGGCTCAGATGGTTAAGCATCTGCCTTCGGCTCAGGTCATGATCCCAGAGTCCTGGGATAGAGTCCCGCATCGGGCTCCCTGCTCAGCGGGTAGTCTGCTTCTCCCTCTCCCACTGCCTCTGCCTCTCTCTCTGACTCTCATGAATAAATGAAACATTAAAAAAAATTAATGGTGTACTGTATGGTGACTAACATAATAAAATTAAATTAAATTTTAAAAAATTTAGGTAAAAGAAACAAAATAAGGAAAGCATACAAATGATCAAAAAAGCATATTCTTGTAGAATTTTAAGAAACTAAATATAAACTTCACATAATGAAGACTTGCCCATACTTCCCAATTCGCAATTTGTTTTTCAGTGACAAGGTGACAGTTTTGGTTCATTTAACAAACAACTAATTCCCAACCACTGAAAAACCATCTGGGAATGTTGTTCTCGTGAGATAAGGTGATTTTCTAATTGGTCTGTTTTATAGAAAATTTGTTCCTTCAAGCTACACTGTGCTCACGCCAGAAAGATGCTACAGGTTGACCTCCAAGACACTCACTTTGGCTGCCCATGCAAAATAATGAAAGGCTACTGTCAGGCGTTCCAAAAGGCTGCTGAACTCATTAGCTTTTAACATACTCTATGGGGAAACACTTAAACACACATAAAACCAACTGTGCAAAATATACCTTTAGTGATTAAAGCCTTTAAGTCATGAAGCACTATTCTTCATGTTGACTTTTAGAGATGATAATTAAATATAATTTCAAGTCTATTTTAAGCTCAGTATTTACATTTCAGTTTCACATGAAAATGTTTTACCATTTTAAATGTATTAAGAGATAGCAATTCATGTCTAGGGATTAAAATGTGTGATTTTCTCCTTGCCTTGTTCCCTTATTTATTTGTTTACACACTCATTTAAAAATATGAAGTACCCACCATTTGCCCTGAAATCAGTCAGGAGAAAGAGGTGAACACCGAGATAAGGACCCTACTCTAACATAGCTTGTAGTCTAATGAATTTGATGCAACAATGTTGCAAAAGAGAACCGGATTTGAAATCACCCGATATGCCTTATGTTAACATCACAGCTCTTCCATTTTAGGCCCTAGAGTTTCTTCACCTTTCTGAGCCCCACAGTGGAAGAAGCGCAAGGCAGAGAGCTGGGACAAGAAACCACAACCGGGGACCCTCTTTCTTTCACAGCTTTGCCTTGGATCCAGCAGAGCTCCCGTAAAGCAAAAAGTGTTGCAACTTCCCTTAGAAATTTGCCTGAGACCTCATTTGCTGCCCCTGCCACTATACCCAAAAGCCTCCTACTACTAGAGTCCTCTCATCACCACCGCCCAAGTGATGTTTGGGAAGAAGTTCCTCAAGATACTTCCAGCCAAGTTACCTCCTTTGCGCATTGGCTTGTGATAAACTCGCCCATCTTCTCAACCCCAGTTGGTAGTAATGCACATTTGCTCTAGAGCTCCTTTATCTCCTTATTCTGCCTTCAGGATGCTCCAGCAAGAGACAGGCTTCTGTGTCTGTGTTTGTGAGCCCCACATCTCCAGGGAATTCAGTAACATTCTCACCGAAGAAATCCTGGTGCCATGGCTGAACCAGGTCCTGTCTAGGGAACACTGAGCTGAGGAGTGTGCTAATGATCTCCTCTTCTTGCAGACTCCTAAAACAGACAGAGGTCTTCCAGAAATACACATGGCTTGACCTGAGGAGAAGAGGGTCCCTTTACCCTCCTCCAAGGTAGAGAATAGATAAAAGACATTGTTCTACACAAGACCCCAATCTCTCCACTCTCTATCACACAGACTACCTCCTACTGAAGTCTAGTCTCCTCTGATATACCCTGAAGGGAAAGGTGGGTGCACTTGAGGTTGCTGGGCTAGTTCTTCTCTATTTTAGTAATCCAACGTAAGAATTACAGGCATCTCTCTTTAGAAACTAAACACTTACATTTATTTTCAGTTTGGAGGCTTTATTAAAAACTCAAAAACCTTAAGAAAAACCATTCAAACTCCAAGTGTGTGTGTGTGTGTGTGTGTGTGTGTGTGTGTGTGCACGCACGCGCGCACAACCATCAGCATCTAGGGTGGGAAAGATATGCATTTTTCATCATAAATTCTTTTACCCTGTTTAATGAAGTAGTAGTATTTTTAATTTAAAAAGTCAGGGTTTTTTTTTTTTTTTTTTTTTAGATAAAAGAGATCAGGATTTCACTGGGACTCCTTTTTACTGAGTTACAAGAAATATCCTTAGTCATTTCATGTTACCCAAAGAAATTAAGCCCTTAGAAAATCACTGCTGTATCCAAATCTTTATCTAATGGTAGGTTTGTTTGTTGTTTTCTCCCAAAACTGAATATGAAACTGTGGTAGTGACTATGTGACCAGAGCTGTCCCACAATATTGTGGAAAACACCTGAAGAGGCCCTTGGGAGTCTGTCCTCCAGAAAACCTGACAACTACATTCTCCACTCCTGCCAAAGCAGGCAGTTACTTTATAAAGGTAACTGTTTATTGTTTTATTCCCTTCTACCACGGTGCCAGGCCAAAGAACAACAGAGGAAGTGGCACTGACAATTTCCTTATCTCGTGCCATCAAAGTCACAGCTTCAGGTGTCATCCATTTGGAACACATCCGACTGAATTTTTCAGCTAAAAATAGCTTGTACTCTAAAATTTGGAACATACTGACATTTTTGTAATGAAGTACAATTTTGTCATTGACTCTACTAGAAGATTCAAGTATTTCTTGGTTTCTTTGACATTACTGTACTATTGGAAATTAGCCTAAAATCTGCGCAGAAATGTACATGCACACACGTTCATATACACACATGCAACATAATTTAATTTGTAATCTACAGTAGCAAAAGAGCTCCATGGTGGAACTTTCACTTCTCAAGAGAATATAACTAATAGGCAGCAGGTCCTAGGAAGTCACAAAAATAATTACAAGGATTTATGGTGCCTGCGTGGCTCAGTCAGTTAAGCGGCCAGCTCTGGATCTCAGCTCAGGTCTTGATCTCAGAGTCATGAGTTCAAGCCCCATGCTGGGCTCCATGCTGGGTGTGGAGCCTACTTAAAAAAGAAGAAAAAATCCTTGTCCTTTTGGGGCACCTGGGTGGCTCAGTTAATTAACTGTCCAACTTGATTTCGACCAGGTTTGTGATCTCAGGGTCGTGGGATCAAGCCCTGCATCAGACTCAGTGATTGGTGCAGAGTCTGCTTGAGATCCTCTCTCTTCCTCTCCCTCTGCCCTTCCCCCTGCTCAGGCTCTAAACAAATAAACAAATAAATAGATAAATAAAAAAATAAAGTCTTTAAGAAATAAAAAATAATAATAATTACAAAGATTTAGGAGAAAGGCTTAAAAATAACACCAAATGCTAAATCTGAAAATTAATCCATTGCTCTACTTTAGGCGGCCTTAAAGCTGAAACGTAGGAAACAAAATGTACAACGCACATACTTAAGAAGGTAGGAAAAAACCTTTGTTTACTAATCCCTCATACCTAATAATTCACAGCAAACAAAAGGAAGGTGGGCCTTAGTTGTCGGTAGTTGTCCACTATATCTTAGGATGGGAAATCCACGCTGAGCAAGAGCTGGGGGTGGGGCAAAGAGGAGACCCTCAATCCTAGCCCAGGCTCATGGCTGTAATTGTTTTCCTATCCCAAAGGGTACATATTATTAGCCAGCAATCCAGATGTGTTTTGTTTGGTTCACACAGTACGTGTGTGTTGTTTAGCTGCCTTAACTGACACTTAGACGTCAGAAGTCCCCCAAAAAAACTGGCTTCATCATAAAATAAGAGAACTCTGATGGAAATCGAATGGTTTGAAGCAGTACTTTATAAAACTGCATGTTGATGTTATGATTAGAAACTTATTTTGGGGTTTCCTAACAGTAAGAAGGAAAAATGGTACCTACTGTTCCCTACTACATTTTATTTGGCTGAAACACATAGAAAACAGAAGGTAACAAGCAAAAATGCATTGCTTTTTCAATCTGTGTTATCAAAAGACATGTAAGGACATTGCCAAAGATGTAAAAGTATCAGTACTCAAACAGGTTGCATGCTATGGAAAAACTGATGTGCAGTTGGAGAAAAAAATACTGTCCTTTCTAACTCCTCAGCTTCTATTATTTGCCAGATTCTATCTCCACTGTACTTTGAGAACTTCACAAGGATGGTAGAGAAGACATACGCTCAACAACAAATAAAAAAATTTATTTTTTAAGAAAAAATAAACTGATTTATAAGTCACTGTAAATACAGTCAATGATGGAATAACTACTCTGACATACATATATTAAATAATTTAAAGAGAAGTCCAAGTTTAAAGAAAAGTGCTTATAGACAAAATTCATTACTGCCTCAGGCATAGTTAAGCTACTAAGCCAAAGATATAAAAACTAGGAGTCCCCAAAGTCTTATGGGAGGACATCAAATGGTTAATTTCATGTACATAAACACTAGCAGTAAGTCTAGTTACAGGCTTGATAAATGCAGTGACCTGTCCATCCCACTCTGTATTTCTATAGGGGTTGGTAACAACGTGGATGCAGAAATAATGGGCCTTAACCCAAAGAAATGATGATATTCAGATATTAGAGACCAAACATTTCAACAGCTTTCTGTCTAAAGTGAGAAATTTTTACCAAGAAGTACATAGCAATTTCCTCTTTGGTTCCATGTCCTAAACAAATCATCTGTGCATTCCTGACCTGTCCTTGTGGCCAGGACAATGCTGTCATTAAAGACCTGGGCTCAAGAGCTTGAGCCAAGGAGCCTAAAACGAATAGATGCCTAGGGTCCATTGGTCTCAACTCTGGCTGCACTTAAAACTCACCTGTGAAATTAAAAAATAAAATAAAACAAAACAAAAAATAAAAACCTATCTCCATAATCAGGCCTTATCTGTTTGAGTGGTGCTAAAGTATCTGTAATTTCAGCAAACTCCCCAAGTGATTCTAACTGAACCGCTAGAATTAGAACCACCGGCTTAGAGTCCTTAAGACCCACCAGTAGAGGTGGAATCAGCTCCCAAACTGCATGGTTACTAAAGCAAGGAATAAAATGGTGCTTGGACATCAACTTCTGTGTCCAACAAAATATACACAGAATGGTGAAAACCTTATTACATTTCAAAAAACAAAACTATACACCAGAATGAATGTAGGATTGCCAAATTACATACGGTTTAGGATAAACTATGTTACACTGATGTCCTAGGTAAATATTTAAGAAAGAAAACAAATCTAAATACAAATAGACCATCAGGAAAACAATGAGTATTAGAAAGAATTACATGTCAACTTTATCTATCTGAAGTTGAAATTGTGCATGTATGTAAAAAGTTCTAAATTGATGACTTTCCCAAAAAAGCTGTTATTTTCCAACATGATACAGTATTCACAAAATATTCTTTCCCGTTTCTCTGCTCCCTTCCAATAGAAGCTCTAAAGAATCTTATGTTTTACATTTAGGACATGTACTGTTTTCTTCCCATTTTAGGGTAATTCAGATTCATCATTTATATATTTTTTTTTAAAGAAGGGGTTAATGGGAACAAATCTGTTGACTTTTTTTTTTTAAGATTTTTATTTATTTATTTATTTGACAGAGAGAGAGTGAGAGAGGGAACACAAGCAGCGGGAGCAGGAGAGGGAGAAGCAGGCTTCCAACGGAGCAGGGAGCCCGATGTGGGGCTCGATCCCAGGACCCTGGAATCATAACCTGAGCCAAAGGCAGACGCTTAACGACTGAGCCACCCAGGCACCCCCATCATTTATATTTTTGATAGATAGTTTTCTGTTCCCATTGTGTGCTGTAGTTATTCGGTAATAATTATTGAGAAAAAGAGGGAAATAGATAAGAAAGGAAAAAAAAAAAACCCAAGGAGGTAGGGATGAATAAGAAATCCTGAGTAATTACAGTGACATGGCATCTGTTCATCGTTTTAGTAACTCTTAATAATTCTGCCACAGCCAATAGAAGACTAGTTCAAAAATACTTCTCAGGGCCGTCAGCTTCCTGACCTTAGGTCTCCTTGGATAATAAGTGAAATTAACAAAGAAGGGTCAAGAAGAAATGCAATGCTTCCCAAACTGTTCTTTACAACAAACTTGAGGACTGTAAAAACTGTATGTACCATACAGCAGACATCAAAGTAGGAAAGTTGTCAGAGATAAAGAAGGGTATTCATTATATTAAATGGGTCAATTCTCCAAGAAGACATAATAATTCTTAATGTGAATGAGCTAATAAAAAAGCCTCAAACTCCATGAGGCAAAACCCATAGAAATGCAAGGAGAAATAAGTAAATCTACTACTACAGTTAGAGTCTTCAACAACTCTCTGTAAAACTGGACAGATTCAACAGGCAGAACAACAGTAAGGATATAGTTGAACTGAACAACATCATGAATCAATTGTGTATAAGTGACATCTATAGATTAATTCATCCAAAAAAACAACAGAATACACACTTTTCACTAGCCTCCGTCAAGCATTCACCAAGATAAATCACATTTGGGCCATAACACACACCAGTAACAAATTTAACAATGAACAAATTTAAAATACAGAAATCATAAGCAGTATCTGTTGTCAGACAACAATGGAGTTAAATTAAAAATCAGTAACACAAAGTTAACTGGATAATCCCCAAATACAACAAGATTCAAGAACACAGTTTTAAGTAACCACATGAGTCAAAGAAAAAAACCTCAAGAGAAATTTAAGAGTATCTTCAACTAAGTGACAATGAAAACACAACTTATGGTGGTTGACATCAACATCATGGTAGTATTATACATCCCTGATTCTATCCCCCACTTGACAACAAAGATTTGGCATGATTCATGGACAAAACTGCCTTTAAGGGAGATGTGAGATCTATTACAACATGCAAAGGAACATGGAAGTAATGTCACCCATCCATTTGAGAGGTAACAGTCAAATAGACCTCAAACCTGGATGTGGGCCATAAACTAGGTTCAGCCTCTCACTGTGCTTGCAGGAGCCCCTGGAAAACCCCAACTTAGACAATCACCCACAAATGAGAAAGCCTTTGTGGAAGTCCTGGTTTTCAGAAAGCTCCAGCACACCAATGGAACAAAAAATACATATATGAGTTCATTGGAGTAGGCAAAAGAAACAGTTTGACTTTACCTGCATCACCCCTTGCCCAAGGTGGCACAGCTTAGAGCCAAGAGAGATCTTCCTCAGTCTTTAACTTCTCCTGTGGGGAAAAGGGAAACCGTATGAGTGAGCATCTGGCTTCCTCAGCTCTGCAGGATGCTGTCAAAGGGGCTCATTTCTCTTTTATTCCATCCAGAGTAATGAATCATGAGCTGTATGATGATAGAGTAAGTAAAGCAACAGATAAGATGCTTGGGAGACATTAGAGGAACACAGAGCCTACTAACTATATGGCAGACTCCATAAAGAAGCCCAAGAAAGAGCCATTGGAAATGCCCCAACCCATTAAATGCCCAAATTGTCTATATGCACCTTCAGCACTCTGCATGCCTCACCACACATGCCCTCACCCATGCATGCTCCCAATGGCAGCAGTGAAAGTAGGCTTTGGCAGATGGCTAGAGAGTATGCTGAAATCCAGTTGAATCTGTGCGACAGGGAGAGATAACAAACTTAAGCTCCAGCACCAAGAGAGGCTGTCAACACTTGGCCATGGGCATTTCAGGTCCTACACAAGGCAGGCAAGCTTAAGAATTCTCCCCAAGACAGAGCAAGAAGAATGGAGTATATGTGCCCATAAAAGTTGCGAGACAGCCTCAAAACATCTATTAAGATTGACAGAAGGTGTCTCTCTCCCAAAGGCAGACAGTAAAGACTAGAGGAGGTAACTGCTACTTCAAATGCTAAGAGGAAAACCTCAAGAAACATGAAAAACTAGGGTAATAGGACACAACCAAAGTATCAAAATATCTTCCATTAATTTAATCCAAAGAAATGGAGATCTATCATTTACCAGATAAAGAATACAAAAAAAAGTTGTTTTAAGAAACCCAATCAGCTTCAAGAACACAGAGAAAGACAATTTCACAAACTCAGAAAAATACACTAACAAAATGAGAAGTTTAACCAAAAGAAAGAAATCATGAAAGAGCCATACAAAAATCTGGAGCTTGAGAACCCAATGAATGCAATAAAAAATGCAATAAGGAACATCAACATCAGACTTAAACAAGAAGAATCAATGAGATTGAAGACAAAAACTTCAAAACTTCATTTGGAGAAGAACAAATGATAAAGAATGCAGAAAATTATAAGACAAAAACAATAACTAGAGACAAAGAAGATCATTGCATAATGATAAGGGCATCAAATCATCAAGAAAATATATCATAAATTTATAAGCACCCAGTCTCAGAGCACCTACATATATCAAGCAAATACTAACAGATCTGAAGGGATAGATAACAACACAATAATAATAGAAAACTTTAATACCCCACATTCAACAATGGAAAGATCACCAGTCATAAAAAGAATTAAGAAACACTGGACTAGAACCATACTTTAGACCAAATGGACCTAACAAATATGTACAGAACATTCCAACCAACAGCAAAAGAATATACATAATTCTCAAGTGCACATGAAATCTCCATCATGGTAGGTCACACAAGTCTTAGCAAATTTAAGGAGACTGAAGTCATACCAAATATTTTTTCTGACCACAATGGTATGAAACTAGAAATCTGTAACAAAAGGAGTGCTGGAAAATCAATCACTATATGCAATTTAAACAACACAATCTTATACAAGTGATGGCTCAAAGAATGACAAGGGAAACAAAAGAACATACAAACAAATTAAAGAATCAACACACATACCAAAACATATAGGATGCTGAAAAAGCAATTCTAGGAGGGAAGTTTATAGTGATAAATACTACATTAAGAAAAAAGAAATATTTCAAGTGAACAGTCTCACTTTATACCTCAAAGGAGTAAAAGAAGAAGAACAAATCAAGTCAAAATTTACTAGGTGGAAGGAAATAACAATGATCAGAGCAGAAATAAAATAGGCCAGAGAAACAATAGGAAAGTTTAATAAAAATATGAGCTTTTTGAAAAGACAGGTGACATTACAACTGTTACCAGAGAAATACAAAGGACTATGAGAGACTACTATGAACAATTATAAACCAACCAATTGTATAGTCTAAAAGTAATTAAATTCTTATAAACATACAACCTATCAAGAGGGAATATGAAGAAGTAGAAAATCTGGTCAGACCAATCATAAGTAAGATGTAAACAGTAACCAAAAGTTTCCCAACAAAGAAAAGCCCAGGATCAGGTGGTTTTGCTGTAAATTCTACCCAACATTTAAAGAAGAATTAGTGCCAATCCTTTCTCAAACTCTTAAAAAAAAAAAAAAAAACTGAAGAGGAGAGAACCCTCCCAAATTCATTTTACAAGATCAGCAATACCCTGATACCAAAGCAAGATAAGGATATTACAAATAAGTAAACCTAAAGACCAATATCCCTGATAAATATACATGCAAACCTTCTCAATAAAATGTTAGCAAACTGAACTCAACATCACATTAAAACAATCATACACCATGATCAAGTGATTTATCCCTGAAATACAGGATGGTTCCATATATGTAAATCAATAAATATAATACACTGCATTAGTAGAATGAAAGATTAGAAGTGATCTGATCATCTAATTAGGTGCAGGGAAGCCATTTGACAAAATGCTAACAGCCTTTCATAATAAAAACACACAACAAATTGGGAACAGAGGAACACACCTCAACATAATGAAGCCATACCTACCACCATACTCAACAGTGAAAGATTGAAATCCTTTCCTCTAAAATCAGGAATAAGACAAGGGTGCCCACTCTCACCCCCATTTCTATTCCATACAGTACTGGAAGTCCTAGCCAGAGAATTGAGGGGAAAAAAAAAAAGAAATGAAAGATATCCAAACCAGAAAGTAGTAAGTACAACTGTCTTTGTTTGCAAGCAATATGATCTCATATGTAGAGAATCCTAAACTGTCCACCAAAAATACTATTAAAACTGACAAATTCAGTAAAGTTGAAGGATAGGAAATTCACATACAGAAATCAGTTAAAGTCTATACACTAATAATGAAATATCTGAAACAAAAATAAAGAAAGCCTCCTTATGATAGTACCAAAAAATAAAATAGGAATAAATTTAACCAAGTACATTAGAGATTAGTACACTGAAAACTAAAAGACCTTGATGAAAGATAATGAAGAAGACACAAATAGAAAGCTATCCCATGTTCATGGACTGGAAAAGTTATTATTTTAAGAATTTCCAAAGTAGCCAAAGCAATCTACAGACACAGTCCAACTCCTATCAAAATTCTAATGGCATTTTCAAAATGTCGGAAGTAGGAAGGGAGGGAGGGAGGGAGGGAGGGAGGGAGGGAAATCCTAAAATTTGTATGAAACCACTAAATAACCTGAATTGCCAAAATAATCCTAAGAGAGAAGAGCAAGCCTGGAGGATTGATACTTCTTGATTTTATACCATATAACAAAGCTATAGTAATCAGAACAGTATGGTACTGGCATACAATCAAACACAGAGATGAATGAAACTGAATCGAGAGCCCAAAAATAAACCCTCACATATACAGTCAATTGATATGTGACAAAGGAGCTCAGAATAGTCAATAGGGAAAGGAAAATCTCTTCAACAATGTTGAAAAAAAATGGAAAATCACATGCACAAGACTAAAACTGTACCCTTATCTTATACCACTTACAAAAATTAACTCAAGTGGATAAAAGACTAAAATTTAAGTCCTGAAACCATAAAAGTCCTATAATAAAACAAACAAACAGTCCTATGGCACTGGCTTTGGCAATGACTTTTTGGATATGACACCCAAAGCACAGGGATTAAAGAAAGTTAATTAGTGAAACTACATTTAAAAAAGCATCTGCACAATTTTAAAAAAATCCCATCAATAAAATCAAAAGACAACCCACGGTAGGGGGTAAACATATGCAAATCATATCTGTTAAGGGGTTAATACCCAAAATACATTAAGAACTCATAGAACTCGGGGCGCCTGGGTGGCTCAGTCATTGGGCGGCTGCCTTTGGCTCAGGTCATGGTTCCAGGGTCCTGGGATCGAGCCCCGCATCGGGCTCCCTGCTCAGCAGAAGCCTGCTTCTCCCTCTCCCACTCCCCCTGCTTGTGTTCCCTCTCTTGCTGTGTCTTTCTCTGTCAAATAAATAAAAATCTAAAAAAAAAAAAAAAAAACTCAATAACAAAATTGCAATCCAATTAAAGAATGGGCAAAGGACCTGAACAGACATTTTCAAAAGGAGACATACAAATAGGTAACAGGTACATAAAAAAGAGCTCAACATTACTAATCATCAGGGAAATGCAAATCAAAACCACCATGAGGTATCACTTCATACCTATCAGGATGGCTATTATCAAAAAAAGGGAAGATACAAGTAGTGGCAAGGATGTGGAGAAGAGGGAACTTTGTTGCTGGAATGTAAATTGGTACAGCCACCAAAGAAAACTGTATGGAGGGTCCTCAAAAAATTAAAAGTAGAACCACCATATGATCTAGCAATCCCACTTCTGGGTGTATATCCAAAGGAAATGAAAAGAGGATCTAGAAAAGTATCTGCATTTCCATGTTAATAGGAGCATTATTCACAAAAGCCAAGACATGGAAACAACGTTAAGTGTCCATTAACAGACAAATGGATAAAGAATATGTGAGATACATAGAAACACATATATATACAAACACACATACATATACACATGGAATATTATTCAATCATGACAAAGAAGGACATCTTGCCATTTCCAACAACACAGATGAACCTTGAGGGCATTACGCTAATTGAAATAAGCCAAACAGAAAAAGGCAGGTATTGCATGGTATCACTTATATGGGCAATCCAAAAATGGTTCTCGCAGACACAGAGAGTAGAGTGGTGTTTACCAGGGGGTGGGGGTGGGGGAATGGAGAAATATCGTTCAGAGTACAAACCTCCTGGGCCACCTGGGTGGCTCAGTCCGTTAAGCGTCCGATTCTTGGTTTCAGCTCAGGTAATGATCTCAGGGTCATGGTATCAAGCCCCACAGCAGGCTCCACACTCAGCGGGGAGTCTACATGAGATTCTCTCCCTCTTCACATGCTTGCGTGCTCTCTCTCTCTCCAATAAAATTTTTTTAAAAAGTACAAACGTCTAGTTAAAACACAAGTTCTGGAGATCTAAAGTACAGCATGATGATTACTCTTTAGTAATGCTGTATTATAAACAGATTGTTAAAAAAAAATTATCTCAGTTGTTCTCACCACAAAAAGAAGCAGTAATTACATGAGGAAAATATCAGCCAACATTATGGTGGTACTCATTTTGCAATATATAAGTATCAAATTAACACATCTTACACCTGAAATTTACACAATGTTATATATCAATTTTATGTCAAAACCAGGGGGAAACTCAACAGTTCTTAAAATTCAACAGGAAGCAAATAGCCCAATTTAAAAATTAGGCAAAAGACCTTAACCTCATCAAAGAAGATAAACAGACTGCAAACAGACACATGAAAACGTATTCCACATCATATGCCATAAGGCAAATGTAAATTAAAACAAGGAGACACCTCTAGAAACCTATTAGAATGCCAAAATCCCAGACAACAATACCAAATGTTGATGAGGAGGTGGAGCAACAAAGAGAAACTCTCATCCACTGCTGGTGGGAATGCAAAGTGGTCCAGCCACTCTGGATGACAATCTGGTGGTTCCTTACAACTAGGCATATTTTTACTGTATGATCCAGCAATTATGCTCCTTGGCATTAACCCAAAGGAGCTAAAATCTTATGTCTACACAAAACCTGCACACGAATGTTTATAGCAGCTTTATTCATAATTGCCAAAACTTGGAAGCAACCAAGTTGTCCTTCAGTATGTGAATGATACACAAACCATGGTCCACCTAGACAATAGAATATTATTGAATGCTAAAAAGATAGGAGCTCTCAAGCCATTAAAGCACATGGAGGAACCATAAATGCATATTACTAACGTCAAAGAAGCCAATGTGAAAAGGCTACACACCATGCAATTCCAACTACATGACATCCTGAAAAACGCAAAACTATGGATATAATAAAAAGACTGGTGGTTGCCAGGGAGCAAGGTGGCAAAGAAACTAGTTGGCAGAGCAGGGAGTATATTTAGGGAAGTGAAATTGCTCTATGTAATACCATAAAAATGGACTTAAGTCGTTACACATTTGTCCCAAACCCACAGAATATACACCATCAAGAGTAAGCCATGTATCCCTGGAACAAATAATACATTATATGTTAATTTAAAAAATAAAAAAAAAGTAAACCCTAAAGTAAACTTGTAGACTTTGGATGATTATAATGTGTCAATGTAGGTTCAACCTAGGCTTAAAATGAATAAATGAAAATACCATTCTGGTAAGTGATATTGGTAATATGGGAGACTATGTATTGGATCCCTATGGATGGAAAATCTGTCCCTTCCTCTTAAATACTGTTATAAACCTAAAACTTCTCTTAAAAAATTACATCTTTAAAACAGTATGTACTTGTTAATTTAGGTAAGCCTCAAACTTTTCTCCTCTCCCCCCATTCAACAAACTAAATTAGACTTAGTCTGCTTCTATTCAACCTTTATTCCAATTTGAGCCCTTCTTTTGCCAATTAATTTTCACCTTGTCTCCTTTCCTTTTTGCCCAAGTAAAAACACTCGTATTTTTTTCCAGTAATTTTTGCTGCTCAATTATGCAAAGATTCTTCCCTGGTGTAAAGCAAATAAAAGCAGATTTTCCCAATGTTGAATTATTTATTAAGCAGGGTATTCTGTATTCAGTTTTGCCCATCATATTCATTATAGGACAAATTCAGCTATTTAACAAGTGTGTATTAAATACTTGAATTCATTAACGGAGGGAGTTTTGAAAGTTGCAAGAGGATTGAGGAGGTCATTTAGTCACACTGGGTATGAAATTTCTCACTTACAAAGTCAGTGGCTGGGACAAGATGGAATCAACACCTAACTTTATATGTTAGGAGTCTAACTTTGGTGATGCTGAGTTATTAGAATGAAATCAACCAAGAACTGATGACTATAGTCCCCTAGCTCAGTCTGAGAGGCAGAATATAATTAAAGTGATTTAAAATGCACTACATACCGAAGAAACATTAGTTTGACTGGAAGATAACCATTCCAGGAAGGTCAAAGAGAACAAAAGGTGCTAGGAACCGTACTTAATAAAAATCTAACCCCATAAATACAATAGGATAAAATGAGGATGTGAAATGCTATCAGGCAAACCCTAAAGTTTTAAAGTAACCTGATCATTTTTTATTCCAAGAATTAAAGAGAAAATGCTTTAAACTTTTGAAATACATTAGAAATAGTTAGAAATACATGTAGGGGCACCTGGGAGGCTCAGTCGGTTAAGCGTCAGACTCAAGTCACGATCTCAGGGTTATGAGACCAAGCCCTACATTGGGCTCTGTGCTGGGCATGGAGTTGTTTAAGATTCTCTCTCTCTCCCTCTCCACTGCCCCCCAACACTCACTCGCTCACTCTCTCTCAAAAAAATAAATTGAGATATGTAGTTTCTCTAAATAAGCCCTAGTCCCTGAAAATTTAGCACTCATACCTTCATATGGCCAACTCGTGAGTGCTTGCTTTATTATAGTAACAGATTTGTACGTCTTCTCTAAAAATTACAACAGCAAAATTTTATACCTTTCTCATAATGCTGTATCATCCATCAAATTGCAGAGCAAGTGAGGAATATTTTGAAAATCTTAAGGATGGTTTGACTATCACTTTTTCTAGTTGGTTCCAATGTTTTTCAAGGATAGGTTTTTTTCGTTTAGAAAAGTTGACTTCAGGATGCTACTCTTTGCCTATTCTACTGTATAAAGTATTGTCATTTCTTCAATTTCTTACCCCTGTATCATTTTCAACAATTCAAAAACCAAACGGCACAGTTTACTATATTTCCCTTCTGAATTGTTAAAGTACTTTTTTTCTCTTCTTTTTTTCTTAAAGGAAGGTGCCAGCCTGATCAAGTGGCCAACAACCCACAAAACAGGTAACTAAATTGGACAATTGATCTGGATAAAGTCACATTTCTGCTATCTTGGAGATAACATTTTCATTAACTACTACACTTAGGTAACATAGCAATTCTTTACATAAATTTTAGTTTAGTGTGCTTTAAGAAGATTACAAACCATTTCGAATTTTATGCAAAACTGGGTTGGTACAGAAATCCCATAGCCTTCACCAGACTCAGTCATTCCCAAATCCCATGAAAAAATTAAGAAAGCACAATGCAAGGAAATGTATACCATTAATTTTTAAAACTTAATAACACTTTCAAGTTTATACTAGACTAGGCCAGCACAACTAAAAAAAACAAAACATAAATGGTATTCTAAAAACAATAGATTCAACAAGATGAATTGCTATATGTTAATGCTAATGAAATAATAAAGTACAGTAATTTCAAATTTGTGGAAAGGTTAGGTCGTTTGTGGAAAGTACATATTGGTATCAAAGGGAAAAGAGATGAGAAGTTATAAAGAATAAGGGAAAGCACAGGGTAGGCATTTTAAAATATGCCCGGGTTAAAAAATCTTTTCCTATTGCTCAAAAAAGGACCAACTTTACCATTCATGAAAAACTTAACTCAATTGTCCCACCTAATTGTCTTGACATTCCTGCAGCAGGTCCTTATTCCCACTTTACAAATGAGTAAGTCCAGCGATGGTAAATTTCTTGTCCGAGATCATACATATCACCATCCTGTAAATCACCAATGACATTTCCCAGGCTAGTGAGACTCTCTGGGGTCCTTCGTCTAGTCTCCACATTTTAAATAGTGCTGTCAAGCTTATCACTGGGATATGTATTACCATGAACTACCCTCCAGTGATGTCCTGTTTACTTCACGGGCACATAGTTTCTTGAGGGGATACCCCTCGGCTTTCTTGTTTACCCTCCCAGACCTGCATTACAGTAGGGGGCACATTAGAGCTGCCTCCTGGGCCTGTGACCCATACAGTCTGACAGGACCCTGTACAGATGGGCACTGTGCTTGGTTTAATGCTCTGCTATAGCTATCAAGAGAGGTCGAATAATTTTTGCACTAATGACTCTACGCTTTCATTTTGCACTGGCTCTGCCATTTTGTAGCTAGGCCTGGGCACAGTGCAAGTATTTGTGTGTATATAACTGCGTGTGCATGAAAAAGGACTACTGATAAACACTGAAGCTTTCAATGATTATTACCCACATGAGCTAACGTGGCTGGGAGGAGGGCTAATATGCTGTTACCAGTTGTCCTTAAAAAAAAAAAAAAAACAGGGAAAATGAGAATATTCTCCTCTCCCCTACAAATGATTTAGATTTTCCTATGCCAAGAAATGTATATTAATCTGCAGAGACTGTTACTCCAACTTAAGACAAAGTTTATTATTCAATACATCAGAGTGAATATGCATGAAGCTATATTGCATAATAACTTTTTTTATTACATGTGATCAACTTTACAGGTTTATGGGGAAATTAAATATTTTCATTTTTAAACAAAATATTCTTGGCACAAACCAGTTTAGTGAATAAAATTAACTTCATCACAAACACTGGATGCAGACATTTCACGTCATCCTGTGAAATTCATACATGAAATAGGACAGGCCAAAAGTAGTGTCACAACTTTAGAAACTAAGAAAATGAACACCTAACAGAATCTTTTATAGTTTCCCGCAGAGTCTATTTTACTACTCTTTTAAGACTGTATGACAATACAGGTGGAGGAAACAGTGGTGAGAAAATTATCTGATAAGGATTTTTTTTTCCATCAGAATGTTCTAATTATAACAAGTAAGATTCAATGCAACAATTCTGAAATTTAGATGAAGTCAATAGAAGGCTTTAGAAGCTTTGGAAAAGTATCACTGCTTGGGTACTACTCATCAAATTCTGACTTAAGTGGCAAAAATGCAGGCTGAGAATCAGTGTATTTTAAAACCTGTGTCTAAGTATGGCTAAGAAACTACTTTGAGTGCTATGATGAATAAAAGAAAAGGAAATGCTGCTCCAGTTTACATAAAAATCCAGCTCACAATGAAACGGCTAAAACTAGAACTAACTCCTTATAGATGTGTCTGAAATGAACAAATGCTCAACACCAGTCACACCCATTGCTGGCACATACTCAAATGTACTTCAAATTAATAATACCACCTTAAATGAGCTCTAATACTGCTAGGATGTAATTTACCACTGACTTTAGTAAGTTTTGTAAATTCTTTTAACTTTATTTCCCAAGGATTAGTTGTCCCTAAGAATTTAAACTAGTTCAGGCACCTGGGTGGCTCAGTTGGTTAAGCAACTGCCTTCGGCTCAGGTCATGATCCTGGAGTCCCGGGATCGAGTCCCACATCGGGCTCCCTGCTCAGCAGGGAGTCTGCTTCTCCCTCTGACCCTATCCCCTCTCATGTGCTCGCTCTCTCTCTCATTCTCTCTCTCAAATAAATAAAATCTTTAAAAAAATTTAAACTAGTTCTAGTTACTAGAATATTATTTCTAAAAAAAGGAAATTTGGAAAAATAAAAACTAGCATTATCATTCACTAAAAGGTTGTACGTATCAATTTTAAGCCAAGATAAGAGAAACTAGTTATTGCTGTACTCAGCCTAAATCTTTTGACAAAACCCAGGAACAGAAGCTCACATTCCATTTGTTCCAAAGGGCCTTCTGGGTTGCTTAAAATACCTTTATTATTCTTGGGCCTGGTTTAAGACACATTCATTTGTCTCATATTACCGTGAGATTAATTTTTGCAATACAAAGATCCACTCATTGAAATCTATAAATAAAACAGTACTAATAGGCAATGTACAATAGTTTAAATTTGAGTAATGTTGCTTCAAAATGACCTAAAGATTTGAAATTTCACCAGATTTCAACAATTTGTTCAAACATCTCATATCGGGACCAATTTCAAAAAATTTTCGTTCATATAACCTACAGTTTTTCTTAACCTTGAATATTCTTAGAGAATTGAAACTTCTCATATTTCTGTGCTTCTATCTTGATTGAAACGTGCTCAGTCAAGCTTCCCCTGCATTGAAGAGGGAAATCCCCATTTTTCCCCTTGGAAAATTCCAGGCATATTTATAGTTCTCTTTAGTGGAAAGAGGAGCGGTGACAACACTTACCTGGTTGAGAAGAGAAAGGAAGGGAGGAGATGAAGAGGATCGAGAACAATATAATTTAGTTCCCTCCACACAGTTAGAAAGGATAGAAATGGATGACAAGTGTCTCGAAGGACTGGCAGAAGGGGGGACATCCAAGGAACCTGGCCAACAGAAGGCCTGGCCATTGCAGATGCAGTTTAACACTAAGAGCCCTATAATCTTAGGTTGGCCTGGCTCTCCACAACTTTAGAGGCCAAGACAGTGTATCTAAATCCAGCGCTGTGCGCACAAATGCACGAAACCCACTGAAGTGTGTTCCCACATCTTGTGGGGACAACATGCTTCTCTGCAACAGAAAGGCTTGTACGCTCTGTGATATGTTAACAGGACAAAAGAACATAGTTACTGAGAAGTGCACAGAAATGGAACAAGGGGGGCTTTTTATTTTCTGTAAGTGACCCAATCGTCCTCCTCCTGAGAAAGGTGGGCAGGATTGACGTGTGCTTAATGATTTCAGCCCTTTCCCATTACAACCTTCTCTGCCAGACTCTTTTGGACAAAGTCCTCATGGTTTAGATGGTCTTTCCCTCCCCCTTGTTCTCTCTATGAGGAGCCTAGGAGGGGCTCAGATAACCTCAAGATGCCAGGAAAGGGAGCCTCATCTTCCGTGCTGACCAATTTTCTAAGACGGATTATAAATTATACATGATTTCAAATTTTAAACACTTTCTTAGAACACAGGAGGTAAGAACATTCATCGTTGGTTAAAGGGATTACAACTCCTATTTCTATTAATTTCTATGTAAAAAGACTTAAAAACCTCACCTGTGCTCTATCAAAAGGTGCCATAGTGGTTGCATGCCACTCACCTCCTTGCAGACTTCCATTTATTCCACCACAAATTTCATGTAAGCAGCAGCAACCAGTATCTCCCTGAAAATGTTTTTATTTCTGCCATGTTGGAAATGGGTGCTGATGAAAAATTTTAATTGGTGTGCTAGGGGTACATCTCACCATCTACGAGGTGTCATTATGAAAAATAAGGTGCAATTACCCAGAATTGACCCTTCCAGGCTCATGAAAAAGTTTCTGTCCCTGTATCCAGTCACAAGAGATGTGAAATGCTGATTCTTAAAAAGCATCAAGTTCTCATGGCCAAAAAAAGCTTCCTCTCAAACCGATTCAAAAGCATATGACAGATAAGAAAGAAAGTTGTGACAAACTGACAACTTAAATGGAGTTCTAGACAATTTCTGAAGTCTACAACCTCAAAATGATGGCTTCTCGTCGGAAGTTTCTACTTAAGAGAGAACATAGCAAGGATGAACTGGCACAGAAGAGGATGGAAATGACACATAATAGGCCACATCAACACATCCCTTGGGTCAGATTAAAATGTAATGCTACGAATAAATAATGCTTTTAAAATGTATTCTACTTGGGGCGCCTGGGTGGCTCTGTCAGTAAAACATCTGTCTTCGGCTCAGGTCATGATCCCAGGGTCCTGGGATGGAGCCCCACACTGGGATCCCTGCTCAGCGGGGAGTCTGCTTCTCCCCCTCCCTCTGCCCACCACCTACCTCCACCCACCCTCATGCTCGCACACTTTCTCTCTCTCTGAAATAAAATCTCTTAAAAATTTTTAAAAATTTAAGAAAAAATTTTTAATAACATAAAATGTTTTCTACTAACAGATTTATTGCCTTAAGGGATTGTCCTAAGAAAGGGATTGATGAAATACTTTTATTTCTTTGAGAGCTTTCAAAAGAAATAGAATTTGCATTAACCAATTGACAAACAACTGATATTAGTTGAAACTCTCCCAAATAGGAAATCAAGATTTTTATGTAGCTTAGATGACAACTTCTGAAGACAACTGAAAATTCTATTAATATTATAGCATACATGTCAACAATGACTTTGAAATCCAGAGTATTTAAAAATTCATTTCAATTTCAAAAAAAGTACCAGGTACATGACATTTGTTTTTATTATTTAACTTCATATCATAACCTTAACATGAAATTAAAATATCAACAATCCATTCTCAGTTTATTTTTTTATTATGTTATGTTAATCAGTTCCTGCACTTATTAAAATAATATGAGTTGTATTGTTTTGTTTTTTTTTTTTTATGAGTTGTATTGTTGCAGCAGCTACAGTGAACAATAAAAATCTGTTCCCCTTTCCCAGTGGACAAGAGCAGTGTTTTATCAGTGGTGTCTCTGTGGCTTTTACTTAATAAAGGTAATAAATTTAGCTTTGCACTGGGTCAGTTTACTGCACCATGCATACTGTTAAAAAAAAATAATTTGTGGGTTACAACTCCAATTTATATTTTTCACAATGCTTCTTTCTATAATTGGGCATTTCATGTTTTTGTGTTTAGTCTTTTTTATCTCTGCTTAGGTCTTTTATTTTCAGGGGAGACGTGTGTATGTATTTACACACACACACACACACACACACACACACACCTTCTGATTCCTAAAACACAAACCATGGTCAATCTAGAGAAATTACAGATCATACACAGAATTTGAAATGAAGATCCCACCTCACTTTCTCTATGATAGCTCTGTCTACAACCATAAAAGGCTTTAGAAAACTGCAACCTCCATCCTACCTGGCAATTCCTGTTAACTATTTCAAGGGAAGTATGGGGGAAATCTTTTCAACTATAAATAAAGAACTTGTTTATGCCAATAGAGACATGTGCACTGATTATCATTTTAGAAATGTTTTCTTTCTCTCCTAAATTTTTCTAGTTACAGAGTGACCACATCATTTTATTTGGTTTAAAAATGCAACATTTTTTTTATAAACTTCAAGTTCCCTATCCAGAAGAAAGCGCAACTATTAGCATGCTGTGTGTTTTTATAATCCTTATTTTAATTGCTTTATGCATTTACTTATATACTTATAGGAATACAGAGTACTATTTTCTATTTCAAAATTGTATTTAGTTATAAGCCTCACATATTATTTTTCATATTGCTTTTTCCACTCTACTTGTTTTTGAAGATTATTCCATGTTCATGCATAAACCCATCTCATCTTTTAACCGAATGTGCTGTCTTCCAGAACATGGATGAACCATACTTTATTTCACCATTCTACTACGATATCTTTGTAGCTTTCAAATTACTGTTATTTTCAAGAGCACAACAATAAACCTTCATATGTTTTGTGCACTTACGGAAATGTTGCATTCTAGGTTTTATATGGAAAACTGGAATTACTGGATTCTAATTTGTGAACATTTTTATAAATTTTAATACAGGACGACAAATTGCTCTCCCTTGCGGCTGTACCAGTTTTCACTCCCACCAACAGTAAAGACTTGTTTCCCAACACAAGTACAAAACTGGCAGCTCAATGTCCTTACTCACTTTAAACCAGACGGATTTTTTTTTTAATTAGAATATGAATTCCTGTCGGCAGGGCATATTTAAATTTTCCACAAACGTCAATTCTACCTATTATCTTATACCTTCCTCACATGTAGAATCATTTCAAGATGTTACCTATGCCCAGAATGATGCCATAAGTTATCATCCAAACCAGGACACATCTGAAAGAAAAAGGAAGGAGCTGGGGGTGGACTCAAGAGTAACAGACAAAAACCCGGACTGCCCCAAGCAAAAGGAAAAATATGGCCATCTGATGTATTTTTAATAGCTATCTTATTTTTAATCCCACCTCCCCCAATACTAGAGGTATTGTGTATCTCCACATACATTTGCCATCTGCATTTCCTGTCCTATAAATTGCTTATAATGTGTGCCCATTTTTCTATTGGTTCATGTTTTTTCCTTACTTAGTTTTAAGGATTCTTTTCATATAATGTGTCTTGTCAGTTTTATGTTGTTCAATTTCTTTCTTTGGTGCTTGCCTTTTTCTCTAGCTTTATGATGGCTTATATCAAATTCAAGTTTTAAAGTCTAATGTTATATTATTTACATATTTTACACACACACATATGTACACACATATACATATATAGAGAATTTCTGGAAAGATGTATACCAAATATCAGTTGTTGCTATTTCAATCTAGTAAGGTGATTTTTATCCTCCTTAATATCACTATTTTTCAAGTTTCATAAAATAAACATATCCTATGAAAAAAATAACCAACCTACAGGTCCTAGTGTTTAATACTAGGTCTCCGGACACAATGGTATAACCCTTACAACCTCGAGATTTCCACCTGAAATCATCTTTGTCCAGCTCACTCCTAATTATTCACCCCAACAAGACTTTTTATTTACCTGAGGACATTAAACACAACACTTGATTTAAATCTGATGTCATAAGCAACCTTCTGTGTCATTCTCCCCCACCTTTCTTCGCATTGATGCTACTTGCTCTCAGGCTAATCCTATGTAATTTAGCTCTCACGGCTCAGGATTTCATGGTTTGTTAGTTTTTTCCATTAAATCAGCCTATCTTTAACCTAATTTTCCTCCAATATAATTAATACATATGTTGGATCTAGTTTAATTTGTCTTTGTTTTTCCTCAAATTAATTACTCTAGAAAGACAAGTGCTTCTACACCCCACCCACCCCCACCCCACCCACATACAATTCAGTTGCTCATTCTGTCTTCATCTAGTGTCAGTAATCTGAAGTTAGGGAATCCTGTAACCCCAGATCTCAAATGGTAACAGCTATATCCATTTTACTTAAAGGCATTCACTGCAACATTTTATAGCTAAATTCCAAGAGGCCAGACTGGGAAGCAAATACAAATACTCTTAATCTCTAACATTTTTGCCTGCCTTGTTATCCATTTGGGTAGGTAACCAAATTAATTAAACACGAATGCTCTCATTTTCACTACTTGAGGTCCATTTTAAATATAGCTATCTGGCCACATAACTGGGTACATTCAAGATTGGCCTAGCTACTGGAGTTATAGTAATCACTAAAAGATAAATCTGGGAGTACCATGGAAACAATATCTAATTCTATATCCTGATCAAATCAATCTTGAATCACCTAATGCATGTATGTATGTATTGTTATATTGACAAATTTCCCTCAGATGTGTGAAACTTACACAAGTGCTTTTCAAATACCATTTGCCCTATCACTCCATCAGTCATTTCTGAGAGATGAATTCAGCAAAATTAGTAAACATTCCCTGGCATCATTTATAGAGAGTCTGATTTGGAAAAACTATTCCTGCCTAGTCCATCTTGTAGTGATAAATTTCTAGGAAAGAAAACATCCAGTAAAACTCATTTATCACCAAGGCCTTATAATGAAAAATGGCAACCCTGGGAAAAAAGTTTCTAAAGAAGGTAATTTCTGGAACTACAGAGCTACTTCTAAGACATCTAACAATGCAAGCCTTCCTTACTTTTCTAGCCAAGGATTCTGAACTGAGTTGAAAGTGCCAATATCCCTCATTAAATGGTCTTGAAACTACAATGTCATTGGCCCTGACCATACACAACAGAATTCTGAGACTATGTTGGTAAAGATACTAAAGTTCCAGATTAATCTTCATATGGCGAAGAACATGACAGCAGTTAACTCATGTAGAAGTTTAGAACCAATCTTGCCCTCTATCCGTAGGACAGTAGAAAGTAATTATGGCCAAACTGTCCCTTCCCTCAGTAAGAGAGAGTGAAGGAGACTGAAACAGTGAAACACAAAGGAGCTAGCTGTTTTATGCTCATCAATAACCAAATTCATAAAGATAACTTATCAAGTTACTATAAACTGCAGTGATTCAATGTCTCCTAATACTCCATACTTTGTCAAAATAACTTCAAGTAGATTAAGAACAGTTCTCGTTTTCCAAAGAGACTGTAAGCCACAGGTGTGTTATTTGCAAAGACAGGTTTCCATTAAATAGGATTATAAATGATGATTGAGTCCAGTACCTTCAATTCAAGCCTGTTTGAGCCACTATGTACAGAAGTCTATTAGGAATAACATTCTACAATCTATGCAGCTGATGTAAATATGTTTCTCTTCAGAAAGTGTATTAAAAATTTCATCTTGGCTACCAAAGGCATTCTTCTTTTTCCACTTCCCTCACCAGTCAACATCCGAGGCACATCACAATGGCCCACTAAGCAACACAGCTCTGATTTCTTGGGGTAAAAATGTCATTTAGCTGGACAGAGCCCAGAGGTGAGAAAAATAAAACACTGTGGCTGGATAGATGAAGAGAGGAAAGAGCTGATACGAGTTTTAAAGAGTTAAGGGACTTAAACTGCTACTTCAGTGAGAGAGTTTTTCAATGCACAGAAGAAAGGAATTTCTCCATTCCTTCTCTCTCTCCCTTTATCTTGAGGTGAACACACTCATACAGTAAATCACAATCCAAGGTTTGTTTATGTTCACCACATAAGATTTCAATATTGTATTAAAAAACTTACCCCCAATTTACCCAGAGATAAGTCCTATTACATATTTGATAGGTCACTCAATACTGTTCCTATTTATATCCCTTACTTATGTACAGAATGTGTATTTTATGGTTGACAGATGTGAAATTATATTCCAAACACAACTTTTATTATCTGGGAGTAATGACCATTTTTCCTATTCTCCTAATTTTAATTTATATATTGCATTCTACAATATACTAGATATTTACATCATGCCCCATTTGCACTATAACCTTAATGAAATTCTTATAAACGTTTGTGTACAACCTAGTTTTACTCCTATAACAGCAGACACAATGAGTCCATATATATGTTAAAGTTATTGATCTATTAATATTTTTCAGTTCTGACCACCTGTCAGAATTATTTGGAAAGCTTTGAAAAATACTGGCACCTGGGGTCTACCACTGAAGATTCTAATTTGATCCAGTATGAAACCTAAGTTTCTCTTGCTTTTAAAAGTTCCCTAGGTGATTCAAGTGAGGAGTCAAGGTAGACGCTGATACGTGTATTACCAAACTGACATCTTTAATCATAATACTAATTCACAAACCTCCAGCATTAGGAACAAATGTCTACCAACAGTGCAAATTGGCCTCATTTGAATCTTTGTCCCATAGGTGACAATGGATACCTCATTTTCTTAATTGTCATCTTGATTCCTAGTGAGACTAAACATTTTTCAAGTACTTACCATCCATTTGTCATTTTCCATTTATGAATTGTCTCTTTATATTCCCTGCCCATTTGTTCATTTGCAATGTTCATGTCTTTATTATTGTAAATAATCATTCATGAGAATTAATTTTTCTGCCAGAGAGAGCAAATTTACCATTTATCTTTTCGTTTTGTTGCTGTAGGTTGCATGAAAATGTGAAATAATTAAATCTATTTTTACATAGTTCCTCATTACTCTTATATTCCTTTAAATCAAATGTCAGCTGATATCATTTTACTTCTTAAAAATAAAAATAAAAGCACACATCTGGAAATTCATTTGTTAGTCCCTTCAGACTCCAGTTTCTACTGAATTAGTTCAGTGATAATGTTATCATCTCACTTGGGCCATTGTAGTTCTGCACCACATTTAACCGAACCTAATACCCAGCCTCTTTCTTTATTACTAACTATTCACACATGGCAATTTTGTGTAGGAACTTTTAGAGTTTCGCGGAAAATCACGTGGTGGTATCCCAGGTTAAGATGTCCATCTTCTTAAAACTCTCTTGTCTCTATTTGATGGGATAACATCTCCCACACAGGACTACCACTTCACTCTCCTCTAATCCACATATCTTTTTCTACAAACACCTAATTAATATTAACACAGAACATCTTCAGTATTTATTTTGTGGTCTCAGATCCAACCAAGTCCCTTAACTTTGTTTTGACCAGAGCAGACTATCAACTGTAACAGACACTGCCCAAAACTCAGTGGCTCAGTGCAACCATTTCTTCAGCTACTATCTAGTGCTCTGGTAGAGGTAGACAGAGAGGTATGTTCAGTTGTTCACGAGCCCAGTATCCCATCTTCGTGTGTTTCCATCACCTTCTTTGCTTGCAAACAGGTTCAAACAAAGAAAGAGAGCTTAGGAAAGGCAAAAATGCCCTGAGTTGTCTTGGGTTTAAAAATAACACATCTCGGGTGCTTGGGTGGCTCAGTCATTAAGCATCTGCCTTCAACTCAGGTCATGGCTAGGACCATGACCTGGGATCAAGCCCCACATCTGGCTTCCTGCTTGGCAGGAAGCCTGCTTCTCCCTCTCCCACTCCCCCTGCTCATTTCCCTCACTCGCTCTCGGTCAAATAAATAAATAATCTTAAAAAATTAAAAAAACTAACACATCTCACTGATACATGTACTCAACTGGCCAGAAAAAGTCACATGGTTGCATCAGGAGACAAAGGGCCAGGAGCATGTGGTCTTTGTGGTGAGGAAAAAGAGACCCAAATATTGGTGTGCAGTAGTAAATTTCACATGCCTAGAAAGACATTTTCCTGAACAGTGAGGGTTTCGCTCAGAAACAAATTCTCATCTAAGGTAAGAAAACTAGTTGTTCCTATACTACACTGAAAGACATTCCATACTCTGAAATCAAAAAACTATTCAACGGGGGGGGGGGGGGGGCAAGATGGCGGAGGAGTAGGAGACCTGGATTTCGTCTGGTCTCAGGAATTCAGCTGAATCAAACCATTCTGAACACCTACGAACTCAACAGAAGATCGAAGAAAAGAATAGCAGCAACTCCCTGCACAGAAAAGCGACCACTTACTGAAAGGTAGGACGTGCGAAGAAGTGGATCCGAGGCGATATTCGGGAGGATAGACGGCGGGGGAGGGGGCCACCGTCGGCCGCTTCTGGCAAGTGATAGAGCCGCGGGGCACAAAATCGGAACTTTTAGAAGTCGGCTCCACTGAGGGACGTCGCTCCAGTGGCTAAACAGGGGGTGGAACCCTCGCGGGACAGTGTGTCTCAGGACCCTCGGTGTCACAGAAGGACCAGGGGTGCCTGAGTGCGGCAGAGCTCCCAGGTATCGGAGTGGGGAAGCTGACTGCAGAGAGGAGGAGTGGGCTCTCGCTCGGGGTTGCCATAAACTGTGATCCGCGGCAGAGTCAGGTCACTGCTCCTCCAGCAGGGACCAAATGAGGGGCAGATCCGGGGAGACTCCCCTTCCTCCCCTGGGAGAGCACACCGCAGGTATCTGCTGGGTTTGGACACTCCAAACTCCACTCCCCGTGTGGAGTCGGGCACCAGAGATAGAAACGCTCGGTCACAGGCCGGGTGAGCACGGAGTGCGGCCGGAGACCGGGGAGACGGGAGTGACTGCTTTTCTCTGGGGACGCACTGAGGAGTGGGGCCCCGAGTTCTCAGCTCCTCCGGGCGGAGATGGGAGGCCACCATTTTCACTCTCGTCCTCCAAAGCCATACGGAAAGCTTGCAGGGAACAAAATCTCCCGAGAGCAAACCCAAGCAGATTACTTAGCCTGGACCCAGCAAGGGCAGGGCAATTCTGCCTCCGGCAAAGACATTTGGGAACCACGGCAACAAGCCCCTCTCCCAGAAGATCAGCAAAAACAGCCAGCAACCCAACACCAAGTTTACCGATCAAGGAGAACGGGAGAACTCCAGCGCTAGGGGAATACTGCACATACAATCCATGGCTTTTTTACCATGATTCTTTAGTCTTTCAAAGTTAATTTTTCTTAACTTTTTTTTTTCTTTCTCCCTTTCTCAACCAACATCTAATCCCTTTTTTAAAAAACATTTTATTTTTCCAGAAGGAGCAAGATGGCGGAGGAGTAGGAGACCTAGATTTCGTCTGGTCTCAGGAATTCAGCTGAATAGGGATCAAACCATTCTGAACACCTACGAACTCAACAGGAAATCGAACAGGAGAGTAGCAACAACTCTCTGAACAGAGAAGCGACCACTTACTGGAAGGTAGGGCGTGCGGAGAAGTGAATCCGAGGCGATATTCGGGAGGATAGACGGCGGGGGAGGGGCCTCCGCCGGCCGCTTCTGGCAAGTGCTAGAGCCGGGGAGCACAAAATCGGACCTTTTAGAAGTTGGCTCGGCGGAGAGACGTCGCTGCAGTGGCTAAGCGGGGGGTGGAATCCTCCCGGGACAGTGTGGTCTCAGGACCCTTGGGGTCACAGAGAGACCAGGGGTGCCTGAGGGCACCAGAGCTCCCAGGTATCAGAGCGGGGAAGCCGGCTGCAGAGACGGAGCAGAGTCGCGGGCTCTCAGCTCGGGGTTGCCATAAACTGTGATCCGCGGCCCAATCGGGGCACGGCTCCTCCAGCAGGGACCCAGCAGGCGGCAGATCCGGGGAGACTCCCCTTCCTTCCCGGGGAGGAGCGGTGCGGGAACGCACTGCAGGGATCTGCTGGGTTTGGAGACTCCGCGCGGGGTTGGGTGACAGAGATAGCAACGCTCGGTCACAGGCCGGGTGAGCACGGAGTGCGGCCAGAGACCGGGGACATGGAAGTGACTGCTTTTCTCTGGGGGCACACTGAGGAGCGGGGCCCCGAGTTCTCAGCTCCTCTGGGTGGAGATTGGGAGGCCACCATTTCTGCCCTGGTCCTCCAAGGCTGTACGGAGAGCTTGCAGGGAACAAAAGCTCCTGAGAGCAAACCGGAGCAGCTTCCTTAGCCCGGACTGACAAGGGCGGGGCAATTCCGCCTCCGGCAAAGACATTTGGAAACCACAGCAACAGGCCCCTCCCCCAGAAGATCAGCACAAACAGCCAGCAAGCCAAGACCAAGTTGATCGATCAAGGAGAACGGGAGAACTCCAGCGCTAGGGGAATACTGCACATAGATTCATGGCTTTTTTTTTTTTTTTTT
>NW_027397092.1:5553073-5553637 GCF_003265705.2 Callorhinus ursinus | reverse complement strand
TACTAAAGAATGAATGGGTCAACCAGGAAATTAAAGAAGAATTAAAACAATTCATGGAAACCAATGAAAATGAAAACACAACTGTTCAAAATCTTTGGGATCCAGCAAAGGCAGTCCTGAGAGGAAAGTATATAGCAATACAAGCCTTTCTCAAGAAACAAGAAAGGTCTCAAATACACAACCTAACCCTACACCTAAAGGAGGTAGAGAAAGAACAGCAAATAAAGCCTAAACCCAGCAGGAGAAGAGAAATCATAAAGATCAGAGCAGAAATCAATGAAATAGAAACCAAAAGAATAGTAGAACAGATCAACGAAACTAGTCGCTGGTTCTTTGAAAGAATTAACAAGATTGATAAAACCCTGGGCAGGGCACCTGGGTGGCTCAGATGGTTAAGCATCTGCCTTCGGCTCAGGTCATGATCCCGGGGTCCTGGGATCGAGCCCCGCATTGGGCTCCCTGCTCCTTGGGAGCCTGCTTCTCTCTCTCTCCTCCTCTGTCTCTCATGAATAAATAAAAAAAAAATTAAAAAAAAAAAACAACCCTGGGCAGACTTAACAAAAA
>NW_027397092.1:5524869-5552973 GCF_003265705.2 Callorhinus ursinus | reverse complement strand
CAAATCAACAAAATCATGAATGAAAGAGGAGAGATCACAACCAACACCAAAGAAATACAAACAATTCTAAGAACATATTAGGAGCAACTCTATGCCAGCAAATTAGATAACCTGGAAGAAATGGGTGCATTCTTAGAGATGTATCAACTATCAAAATTGAACCAGGAAGAAATAGAAAACCTGAACAGACCTATAACCACTAAGGAAATTGAAGCAGTCATCAAAAATCTCCCAACAAACAAAAGCCCAGGGCCAGATGGCTTCCCAGGGGAATTCTACCAAACATTTTGAGAAGAATTAATACCTCTTCTCCTGAAACTGTTCCAAAAAATAGAAATGGAAGGAAAACTTCCAAACTCCTTTTATGAGGCCACCATTACCTTGATCCCCAAACCAGATGAAGACCCCATCAGAAAGGAGAATTACAGACCAATATCCTTGATGAACATGGATGCAAAAATTCTCACCAAAATACTAGTCAGTAGGATCCAACAGTACATTAAAAGGATTATTCACCACGACCAAGTGGGATTTATCCCTGGGCTGCAAGGTTGGTTCAACATCCGCAAATCAACGTGATACAATACATGAACAAAAGAAAGAACAAGAGTCATATGATCCTCTCAATAGATGCAGAAAAAGCATTTGACAAAGTACAGCATCCTTTCTTGATCAAAACTCTTCAGAGTATAGGGATAGAGGGAACATACCTCAATATCATAAAAGGCATCTATGAAAAACCCACAGCGAATATCATTCTCAATGGGGAAAAGCTGAGCGCTTCCCCCTAAGGTCAGGAACGCGGCAGGGATGTCCACTCTCACCACTGCTATTCAACATAGTATTAGAAGTCCTAGCCACAGCAGTCAGACAACGAAAAGAAATCAAAGGCATCCAAATCGGCAAAGAAGTCAAATTCTCACTGTTTCCAGATATGATACTTTATGTGGAAAACCCAAAAGACTGCACCCCAAAACTGCTAGAACTCATACAGGAATTCAGTCAAGTGGCAGGATATAAGATCAATCTGTGATATAAGATCACAGAAATCAGTGGCATTCCTATACACCAACAAGACAGAAGAAAGAGAAATTAAGGAGTCGATCCCATTTACAATTGCATCCAAAACCATAAGATACCTAGGAATAAATTTAACCAAGGAGGCAAAGAATCTCTACTCAGAAAACTATAAAATACTCATGAAAGAAATTAAAGAAGACACAAAGAAATGGAAAAACGTTCCATGCTCATGGATTGGAAGAACAAACATTGTGAAGATGTCAATGCTACCTAGAGCAATCTACACATTCAATGCGATCCCCATCAAAATACCATCCACTTTTTTCAAAGAAATGGAACAAATAATCCTAAAATTTGTATGGAACCAGAAGAGACCCCAAATAGCCCGAGAAATGTTGAAAAAGAGAAGCAAAGCTGGCGGCATCACAATTCCAGGCTTCCAGCTCTATTACAAAGCTGTCATCAAGACAGTATGGTACTGGCACAAAAACAGACACATAGATCAATGGAACAGAATAGAGAGCCCAGAAATGGACCCTCAACTCTATGGTCAACTCATCTTTGACAAAGCACGAAAGAATGTCCAATGGAAAAAAGACAGTCTCTTCAACAAATGGTTATGGGAAAATTGGACAGCTACATGCAGAAGAATGAAACTGAACCATTTCCTTACACCACCCACAAAAATAGACTCCAAATGGTTCAAAGACATCAAAGTGAGTCAGGAGTCCATCAAAATCCTAAAGGAGAACACAGGCAGCAACCTCTTCGACCTCAGCCGCAGCAACTTCTTCCTAGAAACATCGCCAAAGGCAAGGGAAGCAAAGGCAAAAATGAACTATTGGGATTTCATCAAGATAAAAAGCTTTTGCACAGCAAAAGAAATGGTCACCAAAACCAAAAGACGACCAACAGAATGGGAGAAGATATTTGCAAATTGCAAATGACATATCAGATAAAGGGTTAGTATCCAAAATCTATAAAGAACTTATCAAATCAACACCCAAAGAACAAATAATCCAATCAAGAAATGGGCAGAAGACATGAACAGACATTTTTCCAAAGAAGACATCCAAATGGGCAACAGACATATGAAAAAGTGCTCAACATCACTCAGCATCAGGGAAATCCAAATCAAAACCTGAGATACCACCTCACACCAGTCAGAATGGCTAAAATTAACAAGTCAGGAAACAACAGATGTTGGCGGGGATGCAGAGAAAGGAGAACCCTCCTACACTGTTGGTGAGAATGCAAGCTGGTGCAGCCACTCTGGAAAACAATATGGAGGTTCCTCAAAAAGTTGAAATTAGAGCCACCATATGGTCCAACAATTGCACTACTGGGTATTTACCCCAAAGATACAAATGTAGGGATCCGAAGGGGTACATGCATGCCAGTGTTTATAGCAGCAATGTCCACAATAGCCAAACTGTGGAAAGAGCTAAGATGTCCACCAACAGCTGAATGGATAAGGAAGATGTGGTATATATATACAATGGAATATTATGCAGCCATCAAAAGGAATGAGATCTTGCCATTTGCAACGATGTGGATGGAACTGGAGGGTGTTATGCTGAGTGAAATAAGTCAATCAGAGAAAGACATGTATCATATGACCTCACTGATACGAGGAATTCTTAATCTCAGGAAACAAACTGAGGGTGCAGTAGTGGCGGGGGAGGGATGAGGTGGCTGGGTGATAGACATTGGGGAGGGTATATGCTATGGTGAGCGCTGTGAATTGTACAAGACTGTTGAATCACAGATCTGTATCTGTGAAACAAATAATGCAATATATGTTAAGGAAAAAAAAAAAGAACATAGCAGGAAGGAAAGAATGAAGGGGGTGAAATCGGAGGGGGAGACGAACCGTGAGAGACTTTAGAGACTGAAAAACAAACTGAGGGTTCCAAAGGGGAGGGTGGTGGGAGGATGAGTTAGCCTGGTGATGGGTATTAAAGAGGGCACGTACTGCATGGAGCACTGGGTGTTATGCACAAACAATGAATCATGGAACACTACATCACAAACTAATGATGTAATGTATGGTGATTAACAATAAAAAATTTTAAAAAAAGACTAAAAAAACTATTCAACAATCTTTTATCTAGTTATTTCATAATTTCATTATTGGTATTTAAATATCAATACCCCTGGAATTTATTTTAGTGTGCAATACAGATTAAACTTCATTCCAAAAAGGAGACCAACTTTCCAACATATTTAGTCAATAATATACTTTTAAGAATTCACATGTTACTTTGATCATATAAGAATGCTTCTGAAATATCAATTCAATTTATCTAATTATCGTTGGAAAAAGGGTTACTGTAGCCTTATAATTTAAGATAGACCATCAAATTTCCCCTTTGTCATACTTGCTTATAAAATGTTTTCTTTTTCAAACTGCTTATTTGCCATATATACTCTATATAGATTCTGCTCTCTGTCCAGAATCATATTCCTTCTGCCTGAACTTCTTTTAGTATTTCCTATAGCATAGTCCTTTATTCACCCTTATTTTTTTTTAACACAACTGCTTTTGTTGGGGTTTTGGGGGGTGGGGGTTATTTTGCTATTTTTAACTCACATTTTGATTGGCTGTAATTGTAGGTTCGCATGCAGTTATAATAAATACAGCGAGCTCTCTTATACACTTTGCCCAGTTTCCTACAATGGTGACATTCTGGAAACTAGTACAGTACAGCAACCAGGATATTGACTTGAATACAATGCACTGACCTTCCTCACAATTTCCTCAGTTTTACTTGCATTCATTTGTGTGTCTCTATGTCTCTGTGTGTTGGACTCTATGTGTGTATTAAGTTCTAGAGAATTTTGTCAGTTGTGGATTGTGGATTTCTCTTCTATTTTTGAAAGGTATTTTTTTCTGGATACAAATGACTTTTTTTCCTCCAGTCTTTAAAGTTATCACTGCATTTTCTCCTGGTTTGTCTCAATTTTTTATGACAAGCCAGTCATTAATCTTATAATATTCCTCTGTATATAACTTGTCTTTTTTTTTTCTCTGCCTGTCTTCAAGGTGTTCTTTAGGTTTGATTTTCAACAGTTTGAACATGGTATGTCTACAGGGGTAGGGGTGTGTGTGTGTTCATAAAGAAGGATAAATTCCAAACTGTGGACTTTGGGAAGGAATAGAAATTCATGAGTAGATTTAAGTTGCTCAGAGGAACAGAAAGCATCAAAGGTTCCCCCTGTGAGAAGACTGTCATTCTTTGACCAAATAGCAAATGGGGCTTGTAATAGAGGAGGCTGTGTATTTTGCAGTTGGGGATTTATTTCACTTCATTCTAGTTTACTTCACATCCATCACTATCACAGTTATCCTTTGGGGAATTTTCTTTCATCTGATCCGGAGTACCTTCACCATAAGACAACCACCCTGGATAAATTACTCTTTCTTTCTTGTTCTGAGCAGACTAAACAAACAGCCTACATGTAATGACATTTTACACTCTCCAAGACATTACACAAACACGTAAATACAGAGTACAATTATGGACCGATAAGTGCATTGTGTTGTGATTAATGTGTGCCTGTACAAATGTATACTTTTCATTTTCAATATTCTAAGTTGCATTCTAAAGCAGCTCAAAGTACCTATGAACCATTGAACTCTCAAGGCATTATAGTGTCAATATTCCTAGGTCTACAGTCAATAAAGAAAAATATAACTTAGCAGCACCCAACACCATCCACGATTTTGAGAAAATCATCATGAAGCCACAAGTCCCAAATGCCCACACAGTGAGTGTTGGAGATACCATAAACTCCTCTGAAAGGAATAGTGATCCATCCCTGGAACCTCCATTTCCATAAACAAGGACTACTAAGTCCCAACATTCATTCACTCATTCAAAAAATATTTATACATGTGAGGGACACCTGGGTGGCTCAATCAGTTAAGCATCTGCCTCCGGATCAGGTCATGATCCCAGGGTCCTGGGATCAAGTCCCACACTGGGCTCCCTGCATGGCTCAGAGAAGACTGCTTCTCCCTCTGCCTGCCACTCCCCCTGCTTGTCTCTCTTTCTCTCATACATAAATACAATCTTTAAAAAATATTCATAGATGCGATCATCAATTTATTTATGAGGTTGGTACTGAGTAAGGTGATCCTTGGTAAGCAGTGAACTGCAAAATCAAGGTGACTGCTCCCACTTATTTAACATTTAGTAGGGAATTTTCCTAAGATTATAAAGCAAAAGCCTAAGTATGTACATTTTAAGGACTCTTTCTCTGCTATTCTAACCCAGACCTATCCCTCCAGAGCACTATCTCCATTCTGAAAGAATGCAGTCTTTACCCACCAAGTCCTCCCCTCCCATCATCACAAATACAGAGATCCCTACACTGCCGTTACCCAGTGAGCAGGATGGGAGAACAGGGCCCATTTCTGTCTTTCTGATGTCTGCTTTGGTAGCCACCATATGGTTGGTGGCTACACTTTTGCGGACAAGGATCCATGAGATACATAGATTAGTACAAGAAGAGAACCACAGGACTACTGCTTGGGAAGAGCCTGATGGTAGAGAACAAAAGCAAAAAAGCAATTAAGACCCACCTACACTGCATAGCAATCCAAGTGTTTTTAAGAACCTGAGTTTACAAACCAAGTACCAAAAAAAAAAAAAAAAAAAAACTGCTCTCCCAGCATCTACAAATATTATCAATCAAAACAGCAAAGTAGAGTTCTCTCAAACTTATACTTGTTGGCAATGCCTAAAAAGCAGCATTCATAGGCACATCTGGGAATTCAGATTTTGAAGGCCATTTCTTCTTTGAATCATCCTTCTCCTCAGAAAACCTAGGTATAAAGAAACTATCATGATGGGAAAATGCCTTTAACTGTAATTTTACACTAAATAATACATACCACATTTGACTAATATTTTTAAAAAGTCTCCTACATATTTTACTGGCTCAATTATTTTTTTGCAACAATCCTGTGAGGTATTATTAACCTTTCTCAGATAAGAGAAATGAGGTCAAATTAGCCCAATCATTTGTCCAAGCTTACATGGCTAGTAAGCAGTGAAACAGGATTTAAATTTAGGTGTAATTTACAATAAAAATTCTGAATTTTCTGCATTACCTGAACATGAACCCAGGATGGATTTTGTGCCACTATTTGTAAACATTAATACAAAAAGAAATCATTTTATCTCCTAATAATTATTTACATTGTTCTTTCATATAAAGCATAGCTCAATTTTTTAAAAACCTTCACACTAGAAAATTTAGTTAGTTCATCCAAATTTGAGATTAAGGAAACCAGCATGGAGGACTGCCCTGAGAAAAGGACCTGCTACAAGCAGGCTGCCTAAGGACTCCTAAGGATACCCAGGTTCTCATCCCTGCAACCTGTGATTACTAACTTATATGGCAAGAGAAACTTTGCAGACATGAAGTTAAAGATCTTCATATAGGAAAATTATTCTGTATTACCTGGACAAGCCATAAATGCAATCCCAAGTGTTCTTATGAGAGAAGAAAGGATATTTGATCACAGAGGAGAAGGCAATGTGACAAAATCCAAGAGATTTGAAGATGCTATGCTGCTAACTTCGAAGATGGAGGAAGAAGCCATGAAACAAAGAATATAGCTTTAGAATCTAGGCAAAATAAGACACTATCAAGGGAGAGATTGTTAGGAATAAAGCCAGGTGAAGAATCCATATTATATTCTAAGACATATAACCTCCCACATTAATTGGCACACTCACCATGGAAAGCATTAAGAATGTTCCTCTACTAATTCAGCAATTCCACTTCTGGGTATGTATCTGAAAATCTCAAAGCATATTCACAATAGTCAATAATAGTCAAGACAAGGAAGCAACATAAGTGGTCACTAATGATGAAGAGGTAAAATGTGACATATATTAACGGAACATTATTCAGCCATCAGAAATAAAGAAATTCTGCCATTTTGCACCAACATGGATGAACCTGGTAAGACATCATGCTAAATGAAAGATGCCAGCCAGAAAAAGATCAATACTGTAGGAACTCACTGACAGGTGGAATCTAAAAAAAAAAAAAATCAAACATAGAAACAGAGTTGATGGTTGCTCCTGGGAAGTGGGAAAAGAGAGAGTAGGGGGAAAATGGATGAAGGCAGTAAAAACCTCTCCTTAAAAGATGAGTAAGTTCTGGGGATATAACGTTTAGCATGGGTATGACATTTAACAATACTGTATTATATATATTTGAAAACTTTAGATAGGTTTTAAAAGTTGCATCACAAAAAATTTTAATTATGTGAGGTGATGCATGTGCGAAATAACTATTGCGATAATCATTCTGTGAGATAGATATGGATAAAATCACATTGTATACCTTAAACTTAAAAAAAAGTATAATTTTAATAGTAAGTATGTTTTATTCTTGACTATTTATATTGAGTTCACACTGAAAAAGAATATGTGTAACTGGTTGGGGTAACACATTAACCATTGACATCCCACAGCACCGGAGCCCACCCTGTAGGTAATTTGGGACCCTGGTGTGGCCTCCACCCTGAGGCAGTCAACACAACAAGGCCCCATCACAGCTGTGGTCCACTTCCAACCCAGTGATAAGTACAGCTGCTTAAACCAGGAAGTCACAGCTGGAACAACATCAACTTACCCAAATTGCAGGCTATGGTCCTCCAAGTAAACAAAGAGCCTCAGGAACATAATTCGTTAAATCCAAATGTAAGAAAAGACAACCATTGACAAGTAATCTTGGGTTGTTTGGAAAAATTTGTCAACTTACCGAGTGCCTCATGGAAATAAACTCCAAGAAGAGAACCTTGATCTAATGGCCAGCTACAGCCTCTTAGGAAAGGGTGCCAAACCCTCCTTTGTGCTCTGGAGTGAGATTTCAAGCATGTGGAGACTCTGCTGAAGGATTGGTCATTCTGTTTAACATGGAGGAAAGGCTGGGCACCAACAAAGACCTTACAATGATTTTGAGACTGGATGACTAAGCAATCGCATGACGGTAAGTGATGACCTACAAGAGTTAGAAAGATGACACTTGACTTATCTGTGGAACAAGGCTGGGCTGTTCACACTATTACAAAGACCCCCAAATTGGAGAATGGTGCTACTGTGTTAAAGGTTAAAGAATTACCTTTTCTATATGCCTTTTTCCTTCAAAATATTCATTTCCTGCCCATATTAACTCAGCAACGTCCTACTGTTCTTGCCTCCAGTCCTTTCCTGCTGTAATATATTCTCTGCACTTCAGACAGTGAACTTTCTGAAATGTAAATCAGATCACATCTTTTCCCCCGCTTTAAAATTCATAATTGGCTCCCTGTGGCCTTGAAAATCAAGTCTACACTTCATGATTGGGTCTTACTTTGAAACAAGTATCTCAGCGCGGGTTGGTTCTTCAGAGGTGTCCTAGGAAGCACAAATGATGGAATGGAAAAAGTGAGATGGGGAAGGGAGAAAAGTCTAGAAAGCATGAGTTAGGAAGTGGGTAACCTCTGTGGGTGTTGGGTCTCTGTCCATTACAGGCCCCTGTGTGTGGAATACACCGGAAGACTGTTGGGGTTGGCTGGGGCATTCACTAACCACCACTCCCATTTGTGGAGAGGGCCACAAGGCCTAAGAACACCTCACCCAATTTGCCCTGAGGGAAGGAAAGCCATCTTTCCTAGTACTAGAGAAAGATCTCAGTCACCAGAGAGAAGCAGATAGTTCTGTGGAAGAAAGGTGTCAGTGCTCCAGAAATGGTATCATCCTTCAGCTGCAGGGGAGCCCAGGACAGCTGAAAGGACAGGGGTGGGCCATTCATGAGTATGCTTCAACTTGCATAACAGACCCTCATGTTCTGGAATGAAATTCAGTTCACAAAACTTCTCTCTGGCTACCTCATCTTGTAACTCACCTACATTGAACTACCTTGGCAGGACATTCATCTGGGTACCAGTAGTTTTCTGTCACAGGATTCTTCTATTTCCCTTTGGACAATTCAAGATGTATGCTGTAAAGCTGTACAAACAAGCTATGTAGATGGCAGAGTTTTGTGAGGGTAAATACTCAAGATTTTAGAACTGATGGATCTTAGATACATATTTAGCAGAAGTGAGGGCAAGCTGTCAAAGCCAGGCTTTTTAGCCAGTAAACTAGAATTTCTTTTTCTGCTGTTGTATATAGAAATAAAACCTCCTTTTGCTACATAGGCACCAGTATGTTCACAAATAGGCAACTTGGGGCCAGAGTCCAGAGCTATCCATTACACAGGATTGTTCAAGATTTCTTTGAGCAAACCAAAGTAAGGTACCTGGACTCTTTCTGCAATGGTACGTGTCCAAGAGCTACCTAACAAATTCTAGGAAACACTGCTGAAAATCAACTCCCGACACACAGCAATCACAAGTAAAATGTAGCTGATGAGGGTGGCAAGGGTACCCACGGATGACACAGAAGAGCAAGGCCAAGACCTGCACATCAGGTGAAATCTTTTATTCAGACACTGCACAGATGAGAAAGTAAACGGGAAACAACCTGATCTTTCTGCGAAGCACATGAAGAATACACAAAATCAGTGCAAATGATTGCTTTTCCAGCTATGGAATGTTTGGGAGTTACAGAACAAAAGGCCAACAGAGAAAATTGTTTTACCAATATGCCACTTAATGTTCAAATGAATGTTAATCATCCTCATTTATAGAATCTCATAAATGCATATGACCAAAAAGGAACAGAATGTGTTAATGACTAAACTCTGACTCATTTTTTACTGTGCATATGGAGTCTATTGCCAAAACCTGTCACTTCTTTCCTCAAAACCTCTCCTGTAATTTTACCTTTCCTACCTACTGTCTGTTTTACAGCACATCTGAGTGGAGTCTTATAGAAACAATGGGACACCATTTTACAAATTATTAAAACCGTCCATCAGCAATTTAAAAAAAAAAAAACCTGGTCCAATGTCACTGGAACAGTAGATGGTACAGTTGCAATTTCTCATTTGGAAGAATACCTTTAGGGCACCATCCAGCTCTACAAGGTTATGGTTTGATGATTATACACCGTCCTTTGCTTCATTTGTCTAAGACTGGACCATTTCTCAGTTGGTTAAGCCTTACCCTAAGACTGGACCATTTCTCACCTAGGCAACTACAATTCGCCTGACAGCAATAATCTCAGGGAGCAAATCTTTTCTCCCACCACATCACACTCTACTCTAAAGCATGATAATAGCTCTCTTTGCTCTTGTGATCATATCCGAGATATTTAGACTATTTTCTGAAGTCTCCTATTAAAGACTAAATGTGTCAGTTTGGCACCATCCTGCTCAGGCCTGGCCTGTTCCTACTTGATTTATCATTGGCTCATTTACAAAGCCCCCAGCCCCTGCCCCTGCAAGTCCTGTGCTACCATCGCCCTGAGGATTCCCAACACCCTCTGGTGTGCGAACATAAGTACCGGATTTCACTCCACCCAGCAGCAGCCTGCAGCCTTCTCTGCCTCTGTCCTCATTTCAACATTTCATGTACCCCCTAAAAAAGTTTCCATCCCTTTATATGGTTAAGTAATATGCCATCAGGAAGAATGTAATCTTGCCATTTGCAACAACTTGGATGGACCTAGACCGTATTAATGCCAAGTGAAGTAAGTCAGAGAAAGACAAATACCATATGATTTCACTCATGTGCGGAATTTAAGAAATAAACGAACTAAGAAAAACAGAAATGGACAAAAACAAACAGACTCTTAGAACAAACTGGTGGGTGTCAGAAGGGAGGTGGTAGGGGATGGGTAACATAGATAAAGGGGATTAAGAATATACTTATGATGAGCGCTGAGGAATGTACCGATTTGTTTAATCATTCTATTGCACACCTGCAACTCATATAATACTGCATGTTAATTGCATTTCAAGAAAATTTTAAAATAAAAATTTGTTAAGAGGGTAAAAAAAATTGCATGTTAATGTTAACTGCTGCAGATAGCCAAGTCCTGCAGGGCAATACAGAGCCGGATTCTCTGTGCTTTGTAAAACACAGGAAATTAACACTCAGTGTTTCCTTTATTTATAAAGGAAAACATTTTCACTTTCCTTGCTATCTGATATTTTCATATGTCATGTTTTGAAATTACTTTGCTCAAAATACAAACTGGAACCAATCTCAAGAGGCTTTATAAAAGTTACCCTAAAAACAGGCTCCCACACCCCCCTGAAAATGAAGCCTCGGGGTGTTTTACTTCAGTGACTTGACATTTAAGGGAAATTTGTGGACACTTTATATAGGGACACATTAGCTGTATTTTTTTTTAAGATTTATTTATTTATTTGAGAGAGCGAGAATGAGAGAGAGAGAGAGCACATGAGAGGGGGAGGGTCAGAGGGAGAAGCAGACTCCCCGCTGAGCAGGGAGCCCGATGTGGGACTCGATCCTGGGACTCCAGGATCATGACCTGAGCTGAAGGCAGTCGCTTAACCAACTGAGCCACCCAGGCGCCCCTAGCTGTATTTACTTTTACTCTTTGGGATTTATGAAAAACAATATGAAAGTGAGAACATTTTTAACATTCATATATTTTTATTTATTTATTTGACAGAGAGAGACACAGCGGGAGAGGGAACACAAGCAGGGGGAGTGGGAGAGGGAGAAGCAGGCCTCCCGCGGAGCAGGGAGCCCGATGCCGGGCTTGATCCCAGGACCCCGGGATCATGACCTGAGCCGAAGGCAGTCGCTTAACTAACTGAGCCACCCAGGCGCCCCCATTCATATATGTTCTTTCTGTTTGTATTTTGTGATGCACAGACCCACAATGCAAAGTGCAAAGAATCTTCCAGAGTGTAAGTAGAGCCACAGGTGGGCAGTAATTTAGCATTGCTTTTGCCAGTATTATATCCCTGGCACCTCACTGACTTAGAATAAGCCCTCAATACTTTAATAGAACTTTAATAGAAAACACACTTTTCATTTGTAAGTCATAAGCAGGACATGAGTTTTCATTGTGCAATTTCAATTCTGTGCATGATACATTCTTAAAGGTCTGAGCGTTCATGTGAAGATGGATGGTCCAAGACACTGGGTTCAGCCCTAAGAGTTTATTTACATTCTAGAAACAGAACAGAAATCATCAATGATTACAGACTACATCTGGGTCACACAAATGATTGCACAGCTTTCTTAGGTATGCCTTTCAATTAATTTCTCATTTCCAGTACGCTTCAAAGACAGAAATTTTCCTTAAAAATATCTCTTGGGGCCATGTTTTCCTTTCTAATCCCAAAGCCATCTGCCCTATACAAGCTCCGCAACTTCTCACACAGGAGTCCCTCCAAACAGACTCCTTCAAGACTTCCTGGCTCTTGGACTTTCTAATTCTGACTCATTACTCCCAGTACCGTCAAACACATCTTTTTCAAACAAGCATCCTCTATCCCTACACTTACCCAAATTATTGTTTCATGATTTTCCTGTTCATCCACACAAACCTTCCCTGACTTAAGATGCTCTCGATCAGCCATGAGAAGACACCTAGACACCAATCTTGACTACTCTTTACCGCCACCACTCCCCCCACCCCCACCAGTCCGACCCTGACCTATCACCGAGTCCATCAGTCCTACTGTCCAGTCCAAGGTCGTAGCTTCTCTCTCACCAACTACAGCAAAGCCTCTACCACTTCCTCGTTCCTACTGACAGGACAGCACAGTGATCAAGAGCACAGACTGCTTCAGGTCAAAGCCCAGTCTGGCCATCTACTAACATGAATGCATGGCCAAAGTAACTGACCTCCGAGTACTATCTTAGTACCCTTACCTCTAAAAGAGGGGACTAATAATACTATCGACCTCACAGAGTTGTTATGAGGATTAAATGAGACCATAATTATAAAGCGCTTACAATACTGTGCAATACATAGTTGAGTGCTGTGTAGGTATGATCTTGATGAGGATGATGGTGATGATTATCCCCCTCAATTTGCTATATACACAAGAACCAGAATAGCCTTTAAATTATATGTCATATTTGATCATATTCTTACTTAAAACTCTCCCAAGAATTTCTACTCATTGGACTTAGAACAAAATCCAAATTCTCTACTTTGCCCCTTGATGTCCAACATGACCTCGGTCCTATTTACCTGCTTAGTTCATCTTGAGCCCTTGCCTCTCTTCCTTATTTTGTTCCAAGCTTTGAAATCTGTTAGTTTTTTTAAAGTTATCCATCTTTTTCTGTGCTACCTGTTCTCTCCTCCCCCCTTACCTAGCTGGCTCCTCAACCTTTAGATCTTGGCTTGCAAGTCAACTCCTTAGAGATGTTTTCCCTGACTACACTACCTACATTAGCCCCCATCTCCAATATTCACTACCTTAGCATCTAGCTCTTATCCCCTTTGCCATATTAATAGTAGTTATTACTGATGTTATTCCTTACCACAAACTTGCTTCTTTTATTTATTTGCTTATTTGCTGCACCCAACTAGACTGTCAGTTGCCTGATGGTAGGTACTCCATTGGTCTTGTCCATCACTGAATCTCCAGTACTAGACAGAACCTAGCACATGGTGTGGAAATCATCATTAATTGTGGAATATTCTATCATTGGTTTTATTTTATTCAGCTAACTATTTGTCTCTATTCCCAGATTCCTGCTCTCCCCCATGTTCAGGCCAATTGCCTTCTCTTTGTGTCTGAGTTCACACAGCCCCCTGGACAGAAACACTCTACCCTTTCATTGTGCTCTATCAGAATTCTGAAGGGGAAGTCTCAAAAGACTTCTGTGAACACTCTGACCCTCACTGATCTTCTGCTCCTTAGCATTTCTCTATCATTTAAAATCTCTCCACACAATCCTAATCATTATGCATACACAACAATATTATAATTCCTTAATATACATTGCTATCATTTTCTCAACTAAACTTTATGTTTTTATATTTATTTATTCCTATAGTGTACAACATCAAAGAACAGAACACTGATAGAGAAAGCAAGGACCCAAGGCATATACTAAAATTCTAAGTCCCCCAGGAAAGCTTTCGTTTTAACACCTCAACATCTATTTTTTTTAAATAAATTCATTTCTCTAACCAAAAAGATTTTTTAAGTTTAAGGATTTGGTTTTGCTTGGGTGGTGATGACACCTAGGCTTCCCAAAGTATTGCAGGCTCTAAAAATTGCAAGAACAAAACATACTGGAGACCATATGGAAACAAGTTCAGCAAGAATTCTGCGTAGTTAGCATCTGCTTCTATCAAAATTGGTACAGAAACTGATAACCTTGGCTTTCTATTTCTTCTCTCAGGCTAATGGATAAAAGGGTAGTTTAATCATGGGCTACTTTTAAAAAGGGTTTTGCCAAGATCTTAACTGCTGAGTTATTAAAAAAAGAAAAAGTTCAGGGAAAACGGGCTTGGTTTTCATTTAGTTCAAGCTGGGTGAATTGTTTTGTCAAGGCCAGTTTCAGTACAAACTCCTGCAAACCTGAGTATCAGCGCTGATGACTCAAGCTTCTTTGTCTAACACAAACTCAGAGATGAAGCCTAAGAGTAACTTTTATTAACATTTTGAACCCTCGAAGCCAAAGAAGGACTTATATTGGTGACAAGGGATGTTTCTGAAGCTTTTCAAGTCGACATAAAAGGCCGCATGACCACAGCTCTCCTATGTACCCACCTTGCTCTGGAGACCACTTATCCTCATGTTCAACAAAGAAATTATGGGCAGCCAGCTCTGTTCCAGGCATCGTGCCGGGTGCTAGGAACACGGAGGACTTAACAGGATCAGGGCGTCTGGGTGATTCAGTCAGTTAAGCATCTGACTCTTGGTCTCAGCTCAGGTCTCGATCTCAGGGCTATGAGTTCAAGCCCAGCATGGAGCCCACTTTAAAAAAAAAAATTAAAAACAAAAACAAACAGACAAAAAAACACAGACAGGCTCAATGCTCTTCCAGGGGCTTATTATTATTATATACCACTGGTGAGCTTAGCTCACTTCTGACAGAAGTATGCATCAAGGTCTCAGTGTACTTCTCTCATCCTTTACCTCTCTCGGTGCTGAAAGGCAAAATAAAACCTCCTTTTGCCCTAATTTACCACCTCATTCTTTTTATAATTCATAATTTTTTTCTTCTAAATTCTCCAACATTTCCTACCTTCATAGTAGTAGCATGTTTATAAATCTAAGATGTCTTCAGTTACAGAAACACACTGTTACTTTATGTGCTACTAAGAACAAAAACACACCACTGCCAATTAAATTATGTCCCAATACTTTTTATCACTTGCCATTCTGGGTTACAAAAAGAACTCACTAAAACTTTATTGGACCTAAGTTGTTATTCCACCCCACCCCATATCATTAGTGTGTATGTAAAAAGAAATACAAATTATTACCAAAATTTCTTCATATTCAGATTCAAAAATACTTGTCAATTCAGAGTCAGTAAGGTCCATAATTTTCTATAGAAAACTGTTCGCTGTGCCATCAAGATCCCTGGTGAAACAGCATTTTTTTTTTTTTTTTTTTTTAGTATAGTTGACATAGAACGTTACATTAGTTTCTGGTATGCAACAGTGATTTGACAATGAAGACGCATTTCTAAACTGTGCTTCACTAACTGTTCTCAGGATTCCCTTGCGGGCTTCGGATTATACAATACCAATAGCAATACTTAGCTGTATGTCTATACAGTGATACGAGTTTTGATGCCCAAATACAGTAACTCCTTCACAATTGCTACCTAAATGACAGTAATCGTGTGAAAAATGCTTTGATTTCATAAATGTTATAATGTAAAAAGAAAGGAGACTCTTAAGAAAGAACGAAATACATCACACTAAAAATATGAGCCATTTTTTTTAAATATTCATTATAGCTACCAATTTTAAAAGAAAAATACTCCTGCTTTTACCCACAAATGTCCTCAAGAGCAAGGTCAGCCTCATGCGGAGTTCCAACCCTGGGTTTAAAACAGCCCACAAAGGTGCTACTTCTCATCAATTCCTAAGGGTGAAACAAGTAATGTGTTCTCCTTCAAAAGTTACTGGTGTCTGCTATTTGTTCTGAGGAACATGGCTTACAAGTGCAACATGGAGATCTGAGACTGCCTACAGAATCAGCCTTGCCAAGAACCTTAATTTAGCATCATAAAATCCTGGAGCTGGTAAAAATTCATGCAATTCTCATCCCAGTATCCCCCTTTGCTACCGAGGAAACCAAGGCCCGCGGTCCCAGATGCACAGTAGACCTCCAGCTTCCTGAATCTTGTGCCACGGCTCTGTCTAGCACACACTGTAGATGCTCTCTGGGGGGAACATCAGCTCTTCCAGGGGGTCCCAGTACCTCACTCTCCCTATGTGATACAACCGGGCACTTTAATAAAACACTTACTGCAATATAGCTCTTCTGACTACCTTGAAAGGGACTGAAAAATACCTCTAAAAACATTCTTCAGGCAGAATGTGAAACGACCCAAGAACCTCTATGAGAGAGAGAAACGCCTAGTAATGAGCAAGAATCAGACACCCAGAACAAAGGTCAATCAACTAGCGTCCGTGGGCAAAATCCCACCTGCTGCCTCATTTTGGAAATAAAGTGTTACTGAAACACAGCAACACCCATTTGTTTCTGTATCTTCCTGGTTGTTTTCAAGCAAAGCTGAGTAGTGACAATGGAGACCGCATGGGCCACAAAGCCGAAAATAATTACTATCTGGCCTTTTACAGCCCAAGTTCACCTTCTCCTTACCTGAAAGAAAGGCTCCCAGGAGCCAGAGGCAGGAGTAGCAAAAGACTGGAGCTTCAAGGTCCAGAGGAGATTTTATGACTTGACGGTACGGAAAAAACTATTCCCTTTAAACACATGTGTAACCACGGCACTCATTATTCATAATTCATCATCTCCTAGAACATGCACACACACTCAGAAAGAAGGTGGCTTTTATGCATTATCTCTCATAGCTAAACTTATCACACTGTAATTACATGATACATTTATTTCAGCAGCTATAGAAAATTTCCAATAATCAAATAACCTCTTGATTCATTTACATGTTTCCCAAAACCCTTGCCCAGTATGCTTGAGCTAGGACTTGAAACTTTCAATACTCTCACTTCGGGGTCATCCGAAAGAGTAGTCTGTCCCTCTGCAATGATTCTACAATAAAATTCTTTTCTGACAGACATTGATACTTTCCTGAATACCTCCTACAAATAGTAACTCTCCATAAACATAAGCAGGCTGCAGAAGTTCTATTAATAAAAAATATTGTAAATTAAAGTACTGCTTTTATTTTTATCCAAAAACTTGATGAATATGTATGATCCTTTTTTAGAATAAACTTCTATAGTTATCAGGAGCTGAGACTTTTGGAATAAACTGTGCTCCTCACTTAGCACAAAAATATCCACTTATGCTAAGCAAATCAAGGGACTGCCTTGATGGTGAAAACAAAAGGACCGGCATTATCAACACAAATGAAACAAGAATCTAGCTCACAAAAAGAACAATCACTGGATTTATTCATAAATTGATTTAGATAGTGATTCTATGTGAAACGCAAAGGTTACTCTTTGGAAAATTCTGTGGGATTTGTAAAATTAGGATTTGAGGAACGGTACAACTTCTAAACTGATGTGCCAACCTACAAGATGGAAAATGCATACCTACAGGAGTACCTCTTGAAGTGTAAAATCTCCCATGGTCTTCAGTGCCACCTGCTAATATTTTACAGGCAGTCCCTACAAGAATAGAAACATCGTGAAATGCAATTCATTAAATGAGTCCCTCAACCATGCTTGTAAAAAAAAATTCTGAACTCTAATTGATTCTGTAAATTTTCCAACAGAGAGCTTTATGTATGCTAATAGCATTGGCCAGCAAGCATTCCCAACAATCTTGCCTGGGTAAGTAAACCAAAGAGAGAAGTTGGCAGCCATCCTCACTGAGGTTCTCCTAAGTCTGCAAGAATGCCTTTATATCCTGCATTTGGTGAAAACAGTCCTTTAGATATTCACACTTTCTAATCCCTCATTTTCCTCCCAGCTTGATTTGTTAACATTTGGGTTCATTTGCTCTCAATCCAAAATACACTTACTGAGGATTCAGGAGAAAACAGAAAAGATCTGTGGATGCTGACAATAACTACAAGGACAACAAACGTGGCAGCAGAATATTCTACAAAACCTGGACTAGGGACGCAAGGAAGAAGGAAAACAGATGTACTTGAATAAAGGAAAACAGGATTCAAATGAGAGGAAGCCACATGAAATGGGAGAAGAAATACATGGTGGGAACAGAGGAATGAGGGCAAATACAATGCCCATGTGGAACACAACTCCTAGCTGTTAAGGCTTATAAACACTGGAATGATTTAACAGTCTCCTTGGGGAAGTTGTAAAATGTTTTTGTTCCTGGAAATGTTTACACACAAGGTAGTGAGTTGATGCAGGGAAGTAATTCAGCTGATGTCTCTAGATGTCCTTCCAACTCTGATTCTGTGATTTTCTAACTTAAGAATGACTAAGGTAATGCCAAAAAATAAAAATCAAAGAACCCGTGCTCATGTGCAGCATCCGCACAAGATTTATGGTCTGCCTCACAACTTTGTTCCAGAGTAACATGGGCTGAATTTCAAATGGATCGTTCTGCTGGTAATCATTTGTTTAAGTGCTAAGAGTGACTCAGTACATTTGTATAACAATATTCAATCTATACATGTAATGGCCCTTCTGGCTCCCTTTACATTTTAGGCCCAATTTTCTTACACACCAAATCAAATAGATGTCTAATCAGCTTTCCAACGGTCTTCTTAAAAATACCACAGTTTCTGCGGACTCTACTAGATTATTTCCATGTTCTTAATGACAGGCCCAGTCTAAGTTAAACCAGCTAAAGAACTTTTTTTTTCTCCTTCCAAGTTTTGCCAAGATGTTGACTCCATTCTAATGCAATGTTACTCTACATGATGAGGTAGGTTTTCCTGAGAGGGAGCATACTTACGGTTTCATTTCGATGTGTTCCAAAGGGTTCTATTTGCAGAACAAGAGTATCATTTATTCTGTATTTATCTGCATTTCCAACAGAATGTATATTTTTCCTTCGGGTCTGTCCTCCACCCCACCCACCCACCCCCACACGAAAAGTTCATGTTAATTTACCACCATGCAAATCAAAGTGAGGCTCTAACCATCAAGGTTCATGGGAGCAGCGTTCTTTAGAATCATGCCTTTAATACTCTCATGTATAGGCCCCCTTCATCAGGAGTAACATTGTATTTTGAAGGCTCACAATCATTTACACAGGGTATTCAAAAGCTTCGCAGTATCAAACCTGGCCGAAATTTCTACCATCATTGTATTTATGTTACTATTTCCCCACTATTATTTTCATGGAGCAATTTTTTTTTTTTTAAATCTACTCTGCATGACACTGACCTACCCATTCATTCCTTCTCTGGACAATCTCTGCTGTTTTCTGTTCCCCTTTCCTTTTACTCCAGTAATTACTTGCTTTGGGGTCTTTTTATATGCCAACCAATTCATCACACGTATTTGGTATTTTCTCATAATTTTCGCTCTAAATACGGTCTCTGCCATCTCACCAATATTCTGTTGGACCCCACTATTTCTGCTTTTATTTGAATGCTAATTATTTCAGTCTTGGGCATTTTAGAAGGATTAATGAGTACATGGGAAAACCGGTGGCCTTAAAAATTTTAAGGTTATTAACACAGCTAGTTATCAACTCAAAAAAGATCCTTATAAGAAGGCATTTTTGTTCTTGTAGAATCTTTAATTTGGGGGCCAAAGGGGGGGGGGTGTGAGAACCTACTTTCCATGGTACAACTGGTTTTCAGACATAATAGGATTTCATGAATGTAAAGCAAACTTAGGAAATGGCAAAAAAGCATTTTGAGACATTTATCAGTGTAGTATTTTATATACTAGAGAAACCAATTAACAGATTAATTTCGTTAATGAAAGACAAAAACAGAGGAGAAGGAAAAGACACAGTATGAGGACAGCAAACCATTGCTTTTCCTTGGGGAAGCAGCAACTAGCTAACAGCCCGTCAGGATATTCCCAAAGAAACAATTTCACCAATTTATGGATTCTCTAAAAAGCAGGGCGAGGATTGCAGGGAAAAGCTTGCCACCAGCTGTCCCTGTATGGCTGTCTGTGCCCTCTTTTAGGCGCAGCCATGTTAGACTGGCTCTACAGCATTCCTCTTATGAAAATTTCTCAGTGCCCCTGATTTTGATTCAACTCCAGCCCCAAGCCAAGTTGGCCATCAGAAGGATCTGACAGAGTTATGAAGTGAACACTGCTTTGTATTAGCACTAGAGTACATGAATATACACAGCAAAGTAGGACAGAAAGCTTGAGGACCTATCCTTGCATGTCCTTTTGATGGGATCCCATTAGTCTTTGAGCCCATGAGTGAGTCTGGCACCAAGAGGCTGGGTGATCTCCCTCCTTATACTTTTCCAGCTCAGACCTGGAGACAACCATTCTCCAGGATCATTTCATTCATCTCTGTTGAGGAATGTTATTAGGAAACACACTGTGAGCAGGAGGTGTGCTCATTGCTAGAAGGCTATGCTTGTCTCTAGGCCTTTCCACCATATAAAGCAAGAAAACCATATAAATAAAACTGTATAAAGTCAAATTCAACACCACCAGATTTGAGAAACATTTACTATGAGGCTAATGAGCTCTTTTCCGGGTTCTATACCTAATTCTTTCTTTTATTTCTCCTTAAAGAGATCCTCCAAAATTTTAACTCTTCAAATCTCACAAAAACTCTATTCCCCCATGCCCTAACACAGGGTTTCCTCAGATACTACAACACCCTTTTTGTCATCTACCTTCTTCCACAGCGAAGACTCAGATTCGCAGATCAGTATCTTAATTCATTTGCTCTATCTTCTGACAGACAGAAAATGTTTCAGAATTAGAGTGCCACTAACAATACTTACAATGAAACCGCTAAGTCAAGTTTAAGATTTCATCGCCACACTGCACTTAGGGGACATCCCATCAAGGGTTGTTTAAGTTACTTAAATTTTTATTTTGTGTGGCTATGTTTTCAGCTCTGATAACATACTAGGTTCATTTATGCATGTTTATGTTGAATTTTAGGTTTCTTTCATTCTTGTAATGTATTTAAGAATATTAACAGGCCTCAAAACTCAAAGTAGTAAAACTAGAGATATCACCCCTATTCTCATTCCCCCCAGTCTGTTCCTACCAACCTCAGGCCTCTGTTCCTAAGTCACTTTATCCTTGTCTCTTGCGGGGGAAGAGCAACCAAAGTCCCTGATTCTCCCTCTCATACTTCACTTGCGTTACTGTATTTAACACTACCTGTCACTATGTAACATAATGATACATTTTTCACTGTCTGCTTCCACTGGAGTATAAATTCCATGAGAATACTGCGTTTCACTTACCACTATATCCAAGCACCTAGAATAGTCCCACACACAGTAGGTACCCTATACGTATTTATTGTATGAGTTCCATGACAGAATAACATTTTTATTTATACAGATGGGAGTCACCCTATAAAAGCTATTCCAAACCTTGTCATTTTCACACAGTACCTCCTGGAGGTCGTTGCACACACATTTTCCCCTCACTATGGAATGGCTGCGTAATATTCTCTGGTAGGGCTACAGTTTATTCAACCTGCCCTCCACGGAAGGGCATCTAGATTGTTGACAGCCTTCTTCTGCTGTGGACCCTGCTATAATCGACACCCTTTAACAACATGGACTTAAGTTCATTTTTCTATTTAACATATTTAAATACAAGTATGAAACAAAAGTTGGTATCTAGTGAAGGAAGAAACTTAGATTTATTTTTTGAAAATAAACATGATTCCAAAGATATTTCCTACTTACAGGAGCCTCTTCAGATTAAGCTATAGACTTACAGAGATAAATATTGGCTCTATGCCTTCAAAATGCTCTGTATGTAGGTACAAACACTTGACAATAGAATGAAGTAATTTCTTATGTCCTCTGTAACCCCAATACTCACTCCCTGGTACTCCATGGTAGCGTGTGCTTTTTGGTTTTCTAGAATACACCAGACTTGCTTTATCAATTTTTCCCTCACCTTTTAAGGTATTAATACCAAAAACAATAGAAGTCTTCTGAAATACAGTATTTACATCTACATGTAGAACTGCAATTCCTTTACTCAAATGTTTACAGAAAAATAATGACAATAACAGATAATGCAGAGGAGCAAAATCTGCCATCCCAAAACGGGTCTTTTGAGTGTGTGTCTCATTTTAAGCTGATTATTTTTAAGGAACAGAGGATGCACAATGTTTTTCTTGCCTCTCCCCCAACTACCTCAATGAACTTAGGTAGACAACCTGCTCCAGGAAGTGAGCTATCACCACAGATAACCACAGTCTAATAGAAACTAGGAGGGGTAGACAGGGAAGGACCCAGCAAGGCCTGTCTGATCAAAGTCCTCTCTCTGTTCCATTGGTTCTCAATGGCCCAGCACTCATCTGTTTACCAAACATTTCTCTTTCCATTAAGCCTCAGACCCCTACCCCTTCTTAGTCCAGAATGACACAGATACCTCATCTTGCCGGTCTTTATAATCTGTCTTGTTTATGTGGATTCCCCACATGTACATAATTAAATTTGATTTTCTGTTAATCTATCTCATGTCAATTTACTTCTTAGAACAGCCATGGTAAATAGCTAAAGTTTTTTCCTCCCAAACAGTAACATACTGAGTTTACTAAAACTCTCTAAGTCTATAATGATACTGCAAGAAAAGGCGGTGGGTAGGTAGGGAAGAAGGACGGGGGGGGGGGGTGTGTACGCGCGCATGCACGTGTAAAGTCACTGTATAAAATGTTCATTTGAAAATCTAGTTCATTTGAAAATCTAGGGACAAGCATTCAAATGTTCTTTAGAATTTTTCAAATTAAAACAAAATTTCAGGAAAAGGAAAAAAGAAACAAAGGGAAGTCTGAAAAGCAAGGAGCAGATACAATGTGAGATGTACAGATACATCCTACCTCTCTCACCTCATAAAACCACTACATTCCCTCCAATAAATTACAGCAAATGACCTGCTCTGATAAAACCAAGCATGACTGCATATACAGTTCGTTATGAGTAATGTGTTCGAAAAAGTATTTTATTTTGAAAATACAAAATGTTGCATTCTGGGATTTCCTGGGTCATGCAATTGACATTTGATACTAATTGAAGCATAAAATGTAAATACTATAAACGCAGGGTATTTTACTTGTCTATACGATGGGCAAACTAAAACACCGTCCTAATTAAAAGCAGTTCCTAGAGAAATACATACTGAACACCCAATAGGAATAACTTTAACAAGACATTAGTATTTACTCCAAAATCCAAAGGTCATTTAGGTAATGTTACATGTTTGGTAATGTAACATATGTTCCAGGAAAGTGTCAAATTAAACCAAGCAGGACCGGCCTCAGGCAAAGCTGTAACATGGACAGGTTTCTCCTTCATGCCCAGGCGTCTCTCCCCACTTCTGGATGATTCCCACAGCCCCTTTGGATTGCCATCTAAAGCAGGTGTTACTCGTGCATTCAATTTGTTTCGCCTCCCCCAGAAAGCTTATCTCTGCCTCCTGACTGCTCTACACAACCTTCTGCTCCCCAATTCCCACACTGTTGTACCGAGTTTCACCTTCTGTATCCATTTCCTTCATGGTTCACAGTATTTGCTAAGTAGCATTAGAAATCACTCCCGTTTAGCATGCTAACGAGAACTAGGCAACCACCCCATATATGTGTGACCTGAAGCCCTCTGAAGACAATACCATGTGAGAAGACAATACTTTTTCTTCAAATGCCTCGGGTATAAAGTTATTTAATTTCCTCTGTGAACCTACAGCACTGTGTAGGCCCTTGAACGCACAATACTTAATAGTGGAATTATTACTCTAGGTCTTTATCTCCTCCCAATTAGACCAAGTTCCTTTCGGGCAGATAGCCTATTTTGAACACTTTTGTATCCTGACATGTAGCCCAATACCTAGCTCATTACAGAGGCTCACGGAAAGGCTACTGAACTTAATAATCAAGTTGAAGACAATTTACTTGTGCAGTCCAGAAACAGAAATCACATTTCAGAGGGAATTCTGGGAAAGACCAAACTAAGAAGAGGAGTAATAGTGAGAAAAGGCAAAGGTAAAGCTTTCCCCAGTTCATGGGAAAACTCCCTATTGTTGGCAGTAGATAGATTCACAACAGCTTTTTAGTTGAAACAAGGGGAACCCTGTGGGAGAAGAATGCCTTAGTGTTCAACCTTCACTCTGTCAGGGGAAGACTCCATTTCAAAAAACAAAGCAAAATTGGGTGACTTACTGTTGAATTTCCACTTTTACCCAGGTAAAATTCTCATTGTTTGTTGAACTCAGTAAAAAAGAAACTTTACCCAAAACAAGTTTTCAACAATAAAAGTACAATATATTATCAAAGACCACCAATCGCCTTCCAGAGCTTAAAACCTTCACTTGTGTAATAACCCTGGTCCTACAAAAAGAAACAATGCCTCCAGAAAATGAGGGGAAACAAACTGTCTTTGGAGTCAACAGCATGTTGCAGTAGAAACCTGATTCTCAAACCTTCAATTATGGGAAATGACTCATAATATTAGCATTCTCGAGACATGCCACATTCTACGAGGGAACAAACATGGGGTGAAGGCAGGGGACCTGAACTCAAGACTCAGCATCAGTATCTTCTGATCCCCTCACAAGTCACTTGACTTACCTGCACCCCCAATTCTTCGCCCGAAAACCGGGAATGTTGAAGTTGATGTGACTTCAACGTTCTTTCGAGGCATATTATTAAATAATTCCGCATCTGATTTCTTCTCTTGGGGTAGTAAAAATAATACGGGACAAAACTGGCCATAAACTGTTTAAGTTTATACAGGCTTGGAGGGACAACTGCACGTGCTGAAAACCAAGCCTCAGATCTCGGCAGCTTTATTTTCGAAGCTGGTGGACGTGCAGGATGCAGAGGGCTCCCAGCTGAGTCCCATTCAGTTAATTACCCTCCGGTGCAAGGAGTTAACAGGTAACAAAGGCCTCCTCCCAAGAAAGCTTGCCTCCAGCTCCTCATCAATGCTGCGATACAAAGGGCTCAGGGGTCTCCCTGTTTGGGACAACTCTGAAAGATCATCCCGGCTCCAGAGAAACCTAAGGATTTGGCGCCTGCTACAGCCCCATGTCCCAACAGATGTTCCCATACAGAGCAGCTCCTCCCCCCCACCCCTCAGCCCGAGCCTGCTTCCCTCACTCCCTTACAGGAACTGTGCCCAGGAGGATTCCCCCATATCCTCCTGCCAACACATCTCCACCTCAAGTCTGCGTTCCAGGGATTCCAACATCAAATAAAAAGTTGGTACGAAAGATGGTCCTAGGAAGCAAATTATAAGATGGAATTTTAGAGAGCTTATAATGAGGGTCCCTTCAGTGGTAGTAGCTGGGATACTTATCATTCCTGAATGCTGTGGTGGTATAATTATTAAAACTTCTACCTGTGGTAAACTGGAACGAGTCATCGCTGTGTCAGAAAGCAGTGACAAGTGCAGGGCCTTGGATATTGGAGAGGCTGAGGGAAAATGAAATTATAAAAACCAAAGAATCAACATTTGCCGGCTGCTACTGATGCCCTGTAGAAATTCAATGACACTCAGAGGGGATTGTCTCAGAAAAAGAAAAAGGCACTTGATAAAAGTCAGAGGCCCTCCTTGGAAGTATAAAGAGGTTTTCATCTACTGGAACCAGAGGGCAGAAAAAGCTTAAGATCAGGCCCAACAGGGTATTATAAGGCAAGGTCTAGAGAAGCGACGCCGAATTCTCAACCCCAGCTGGTGTACCACTCATGGTGGGGACATTGGGGTTGAGAGACGTGAGAATCTTGACCCCTCAGATCCCACTGAACTCTCTCGCCCTGCTGAGTGGCTTATCCTCTCAAACCCTAGCACTCTGCCCTCGCTTGCAGATGATGCAAAGTCTTGAGAAAGAACATATACCCTCCTAAGGTTCTCTGCCATCTCCACTCATGGCTACAAGACTATTAATGAGGCTCAAATCAAACACAACCCAGCCAAGCAAGTCCTGATCCTGCTAGGGGAGAAGGGGGTTGCTGAAGGAGCTACAGGCTAGTGAACATGACTCATCAGGAGCCAGGGCAGCATGTATGGGGCTGGATGCCAAGGGCACCGGAGCAAAGAGTATGGAGCATGAAAGTCGGGAAAGAGAGAGCTTATTAATATGGGGACACTCCCCTCTGACACAAGAGTTAATAATCTGGCAAGAATCCTGAAGAGATGGTGCTAACACACTAGCTAGGATAGTTCTTAGAAGCCTGGAAAAAGCAATGGCCTGCACTAAGAAAACAAGAAACGTCAGAATAGTTATGACAGTGGAGAAGGGCTCAAAATGATCAGGAACAGAAATATGCCAGGGATCATATTTGCAAAAAAAAAAAAAAAACCGGGGGCGGGGGGGAGAGGAGAGGAGAGGGGAGGAGAGGAGAGGAAAAGAAAAGGAAAGAAAGAAAAGAAAAAAGAAAAGCCCTCTAGTGCTCACTGGCCAACTATTCTCAATGGACAGGCTTGAAGGTCAATATTCTGTTTACTGAAGCAATGGGAAAGAAACACCAGAAATGGTGAGAAACCTCATGGTGGCTATTCTTTCTGAGACAGGGCTACATGCAGGAGATGCTGTACAGTACTGGCCTACTGGATAGTCACAGGAATTTTATAATCCTAAAATAATAAAGGCCGGATTCAATACTTCAGAAGCAAGGGGTATGCAGTTATCAAAATGAGTGACAAGGTGGAGTGGTGCATTTTGCCTTATCAGGTGTCAGATATTCTTATATTTTCAAAAAGTATTCCTAATCTCTTTTCTGTGGCACAATTAAATTACTTTGAAATGGTGTGAACTTGGTAAAGATGTCTTTTACACTTTCTTATGAGGGACAAGAGCAAAAGCTTCAGAGCTCATTCTGTCTTTCTCATGAGGCAATAAGCACTCTTTGAGGATCTTACCCCACCGTCCATCGTACTGATGGGAATACCAAAAATGCCTGCCCTTCTCTGTGCTCAGGGGACCGTTCTGACTCTTCCCAGCCTTGAGCAGTCAGGTCCAGACCCCAAGGACCCTCACAGGTGTCTGAGCTCCCCTTCCATGTGGCTCTCTGCTTGCTAGTTCTCTTCCCTGAGAACCTCGACTACGTCGGGCCTCCCAAACTGCCACCTAGTATCTGCTCAGCCCAAAATATTCACAATTTGGGGCGCCTGGGTGGCTCGGTCAGTTAAGTGTCTGCCTTCGGCTCAGTCGTGATACCAGTGTCCTGGGATGGAGTCCCGCGTTGGGTTCCCCGCTCAGCGGGGAGTCTGCTTCTCCCTCTGTCTGCCGCTCCCCCTGCTTATGTGCGCGTGCTCTCTCTCTCATATAAAATTAAATTAAATTAAATTAATAAAATCTCAAAATATTTACAACTGGGAGGAAGACTCTATTAAGAAAATGTAGCAAAATGATCAAATGGACCAAGATTACACATCAACTCATGCAAACTTGTATAAACCTTCTCAGATAACTGGAGGGTGGTGTGTTCCCCTTTCCCAGAAATCTCAGACATATCTGAAATACAGAACAAGTATACTTCCCAGGGAGTTTTATTAAGATGTTTAATTAGCAGAAAATACTGTAAAACACATAAGCACTATATCAAATACATATAACCATTGAAATTTCTTTTTTTTTAAGATTTTATTTATTTATTTGACAGAGAGAGAGACAGCGAGAGAGGGAACACAAGCAGGGCGAGTGGGAGAGGGAGAAGCAAGCTTCCCGCTGAGTAGGGAGCCCGATGCGGGGCTCAATCCCAGGACCCTGGGATCATGACCTGAGCTGAAGGCAGACACTTAACGACTGAGCCACCCAGGCACCCTAACCATTGAAATTTCTTATGAGATTTCAGTCTACAAAACCTAATGTTCTTCTACCCCAAATGAACTGCTAATACCCGAGTTCCCAGCATTCTTCCTATGGC
>NW_027397092.1:5439362-5524469 GCF_003265705.2 Callorhinus ursinus | reverse complement strand
CCCTAACCATTGAAATTTCTTATGAGATTTCAGTCTACAAAACCTAATGTTCTTCTACCCCAAATGAACTGCTAATACCCGAGTTCCCAGCATTCTTCCTATGGCTGCTATACGAAGATGGATTTCCTGACCAAACAAGAGCCCTATTTCCAGAGAACGTGTTGCTCATTCACACTGGTGGGTCCCTGAAGTCATGTTGGAATGACATACCCATGCACCCACAAGGGGAAGTTATACAAGATAAGCACAGAAAATTCTCTACCTACCAGAAATTTAGAATGGGACCTAGAGACACCACTTAATGTCTTTGGTGCCTGAACTGAAATGATCTGTAGGGCTGCCTGCACCTGTCATGTGGAAAAGCAGAGCAGGTTGATCTACACAGAGGGTGAAAATGAGATGCAAAGAGAAACAAGAGAAGACCTAAGAGAAAGTAAACAGTAACATCCCATTCTCGGTAACGTCCCTGTGTGAGATTCATCTACGTTTGCTGGCAGTGAGTTCCAGTGAGAAACCAGGTCATAAATTCTCCTTTTCCATTTAAACTAGTATCACAGAAAAACTAACCTAGCATGACTTGTGGGATACAATCAAAATGCAACTTTGGCTCCCATTATCCCTTTAAAATTTACTCAGTGAAGGAAAACCTTTCTTGCCCTTCAAAGAAACTCCTCTCCAGTAAGCCCCCTAAGTTTCTGTTCTCGTTTAAAGTAAAAAATATCCTCCAATCACTTTCACCTCCAAAAACTGTCTCAGTTCTCTAATTAAGATTACAGGGTCAACTCTGCTATCAGGTTGTGGCGGAAGGTCGGCCACTTGCAAATGGCAAAGGGGGGAAACAAAGGAGATAATGTTATCTTTCCTTCTCTACGTTAAGTCTCTCTGATAACTACTCTGATAGAGCACCTTTCCTCTGTGTGCAGCATCCACTGCATCTCAGTGATAGTCAAAAGTTAAATTTTATCATGTAACATTAATGTTAGTAGGTTTCTGTTACTATCCCTCCCCCTTGTGCCAAAGAACAAGGAATAAAACCCTCCTCCAGTTTCTTAGTAAATACCTGCATTGTAGCCTCTATGAGCCTGAAGGTAAATCTCACTGTTGAATGATTATGCAGGTTCATGGGACATAACAATTTGCTGAGTCAAGAATGTGAATCACATTAGCTAACAAATGAGCTAGCGAAGATTCTACATCCTTATCCATCTGTGATTTTTATTTTCTTTGCCCATAGCGGCACATAAAATAACTCCTGTGAAATAGTTTAAGAAAAAGATCTTCACGTAAAAATCAGAACTTTAAAAAAAATGTAAAAGTATCAAAAGCTGGAGTATAAAACATGACTGTGGCTTACATCTGATTTTTAGAACCACCAGATACTTCATTCATTAAAGACATACCAATTGAACACCTAGCATGTGCAAGCCATCATGATGGGTGCTAAGTATAGATGCTGAATAAAATGGGCATGATTCCTGCTCCTTTGAAGCTTACTGTCTATATTTGCTCCAGCTCAAAGAAGAGAAGATTCATCAGATTATTTCCGCCAACACCCTCCTTACACATCAAGGGAGAAAGAAAATTGTGATGAAAGGTAAAATCTGCTTAATTTATGGTGTGAAAATAGGCACAGGAGATGTGTGCCTTTAGTCAAAGATGTGGATCTTTAGAAAGCCATGTTCCTGTACCCATTCTTTTCATGAGGCAAACCTAAAAGAACTAACTTTTAGCAGCATGATGATAAAGAAAGGTAAAGAAATACTTTATGCTGTGTATAATATGAAGTTAACAGGAAAAACACATAAAAAAAAAATAAGGTAACCACATTTCTGTAGAATTGCTCTCTCCCGACCTGATCTGAACAAACTCACGGAAAGCAGGGTTGTGGCTCAGAACGAGTGCTCAGTGTTTGTTGGGGGAAAATACAGAAAAGACCTTCACACACACACACACACACACACACACACACACACACACACACGTACGTCGTGGTTACTACCCAGCCACAGCCCTACTCATTCATTAGCACTTTCACTCCGTACATTCAAGGAGGTTGAAGGTTAATATTATAATAATGATGAAATGTAAGACACGAGAAGATTTATGTTGCTAGAGCAATCTGATTTTAAACTTCATAAACTACCTTATTCCTTTATTTATGGGGTTCCTTGGACATTTCATTTACATTTTGTTTTATTAGAGAGATATATATGGCATGGAGATTCTGAAGAATTAGCACTGAGATTGTCAAGAGACCTAGAAGTTGCACAAATATATTGCCAGTAAATTCTGACTTCTACCAACGCAGATACCTAAGAACAGTCAGGCAAACGTGTAAGTCAGGAATATTTAGAAACCTACTTTAAAGAGCCTTACCAAAACTGAGTGTTAGTAACCTGCATTGATATTTCTGGGTATTTTGCATGTACCTTGCCAGGGCCCGCTATGAGTTAGTACTCATTAGTGACTCCTTTCTAGATTTTGGAAACCAGAGTGGCCTCTTGAGGAATGACTCCCTGTTAGGACTAATTTATAATCCAGCCCAGGATACTCTTGAGACCCAAAGGAGGAGCTATTAATAAATATATCAAAGCAAGAGTTAGAAATGGGCAAGCATCAACTTATGGTCACCCTAACTGAGCTTTCAAACTACCTGAAATGCAAACTCTAGGATATCTGTTTCTCTTGAAGCACAGAACAAAAATGCAGCTCCAAAAGAGAGAGAGAGAAAAAAAACCTGCGGCCACAATGTGAGCAGATACATTCAATGTGCACAGGCTCATGGCTGAGCCATGTGTATCCTCAACTGCTCAAGCTGCTCAGAGATGGTAGACACTGGGAAAGAGACCCGAGCTGACACGTCTCTGATACACACCGTTCCCCTCCCCCAGATGCAGGCAGATCACTCATAGGCTCCCTCAGTTAATAACTAGGGAGTTCAGGGTGAGTATGACATCACCTCGTGAAACATGCAATTCCCGTAAAGGAACAACCACACAGTGTGGGAGGAATAGCAGACTCTGCAAGAACAGGTTTTGCTAACTCACTTACCTAGAAATTGTGACTTTAGGGGATTTCTTTGGGGAAATCTAGTATAATTTGCCAATTATTTACCCTTAAATACAGTTTATCTTCTACATAGGTATCCACACTATAGAATCTTTTGTGTCTCCAACATTATTCATGTAATCCAAGGTCCTCTCTCTGATACACCCAGCAAGAACTCATTTCTCTTTCCCAGAATTCTTTAAATAAATGCACTTTCCTCACTAATGACCTATCAGAAATTCTTGGTTTATCTCAAGAATATTGGTTTTTACTCCTGGGACAGAGAGGCATAACTCTATTTGAATAAATTACTTTTGAAGATTATCTGTGCTACTGATCCACTAGCAATATGGAAAATCACAAATTTATAACACATATTCTTTCTACCCTTTTATCCATTTGTTCATTCATTCATTCAGCCAGTATTTGGGCCTATGATGTACTAGGCATTGTGCTCCATTATAAAAACATACGATAAATAAAGCCCAGCCTGGCTTCAGCCCTCATAAAACTTTCTGCTTAGTGAAGGAGACAGACAAGTAAATAATCAAGTAAACAAGCCTACAGATGCAAGGCTATGGTCTGAGTCACTACAAAATAAAATGGGTACATATTTAGATGGAGTGGTCTGAGGAGGTCCTTGGAGAAGGTGAAATTTAAGTCAAGACATGTGTTCTATTTTTCGTTACTACCCTTAGATTCTCTCTTTCTCTCTCTCTTTTACATTTACTAAATTTCTAATCTCAAGTGTTGTACACTTTTGCTTTTGTTTTCTTTCTCATCTATATTTATTTGGTCACCTTATTAATTTATTCTACACTTTTAGTCTCTCTCATCTTGGTCCATGTTTATGTGGCCTTTCAGCAAAAAAATTCTTAAAGATATCCATCGTTTTTCTCTGGTATATGGATATATTTAAGTCAAATCTTTATTCACTATCAAGCTCCTGTTCAAAACATTAGCCACATTATACTAGACTTTTATATTATATACCATTTAAGATGTGAAACAAGGGTCAGAGCATATCCTATAACATTTTATTTGACCAGAATTGTTTTTGATTGAAAAAAATAATTGAATCCGTTAGTGAGGCTACTTTGTTTCATGAACCTAACTGGGTTTCTCTTCTTCTTCCTCTCTGGCTCAAAATTGTTACGGGAGACTTCTGAACACTAAACAAAGCATCTGCAACATTGGGTCTAGGCATACAAGGGTATTTCTAATCATTTTATGTAACCACTTCAACACACTCATTAAGCTGTACCCAGTGGGAAATATAAGTACAGCCTTGTCCCTCTGAGCTCACAGGCTAGCAGAGCAATTTGCTTTCATTATTATGTAACACAAATTTATCCAGGCTTCATTAGTCTATTGGTAATAAAGGGCATTCATATTAACGGTAATACTTCTAATTTCACAAATTCTTATCTGATTACTGAAGCATGGCCTTCAACTCCATGCTGAGCTCCCACCAATAATTCTGCAGGGGTGTCTATCCTTCCCAGGGGACACTGGGGTTCTGCGGTTTCTGGCAGGCACTGCCATCTCACACAGGGAACATGGTTCCTTCAGTTTTTTTGCATAACCTACTCCCTTCCTAGTACCTAGAGTTTGTTACTGATCTCGTTTATTGTGTCTGGCTCCTTCTCTCCTCAGCGGGAGCCCTCTCCACAGAGGTACCTCAGGCCCCAGGCAAGCAGATGTGGGCTATCAGGTCTTCTAATCGGTTAGCTACAAGTGACTGAACCCAGCATGGTTGGTCTTTGCTCTATTCTGACCATGGCACCTCCAGGCCTTTTAGAGCTGTCATCAGGAGTTAAGGGAGCCCGGGCCGGGGGGGGGGGGGGGGGGGGGTCGGGAGCAACACAGAGTGATGATCAGTTATCAGTCTCATGAACAGGGTTAAGGTAGAGCCTCTACATTTGGTATTAGCTCATTCCTCAACTAAATGACTGGAAATAAGATCATGCCTCTTCTATCCACATCTTCCATGCCCTTTAGGAAAGGTCAAGAGGAAGACTATATAATGAGACTAAGACCACATCTCAAGATGGCTTATAAGTACCATCTTGATCCTCTACCAGTGGGTCCACAAGGAACCCCAAAAATCCAAACAGTCCCTACTACCAAAACTCACACCCTTGCCACTATCTGTGTTGACTAATCGCATTATCCCTTTATCCTTTATAGTGTTATTGTGGAAGCCAGATTCCCAGCATATCATCCATTACCTGTACCCTGATCTCCACTAGGAGGTGGAAATAGCCCCTAATTCTTTCCCCCACCTCCCCCTCAACGTTGAAAACTCTTCCACTCTGCCCTCTGAAGTTCACCATTCATCATCATCAAATCCCCTGTCTTAATATTTCTGAATGTTTACTTCATTTTCTGGCTCTAATGAAGAACTGATTATCCCCTCGGGATACTCTTTCCCTCACAAGCATAAAGTGCTTGAATTTTTTTCTTCCTACAGTCTTTTTCTTTTTTTTTTTTTTAAGATTTTATTTATTTATTTTTAAAGAGAGAATGTACGCAAGTGGGCGGGGAGGGAAGGGCAGAGGGAGAGAATGTGCTGAGTGTGGAGCCTGACATGGCACTGGATCTCAGGACCCTGACACCATGACCTGAACTAAAATCAAGAGTCAGACGTTTAACCAACTGAACCACCCAGGCACCGCTTTCCTACAGTCTTTATAGCATTGGACGTGGAGATTTTCCTGGTTCTCATTGCCACTTCTATGTCATTCTCCCTGTGACCTCATGTTAGTAAACCCAGTACTCCTTCTTAGTCTTCATTTTCTGTCACCTCTCGGCCACACTTGGCATCGGTCATTTGCTCTTTGTCAATGTACTTATTTCCGTTGGAATCCAAAATGTCATCTTCCCCTGGTTTTCCTCCAACATCACTGATCATTTCTTCTCCATTTCCAATGATTTTTTTTTTCTTTTCATCAGTCGCTTACTGTAGAAAAGCCCCAGGGTTTCTTCTCTACAACACTCATATTCTTGATTTCGCTGAGTTTCGTGGCTGTAAATTATGGATATATCTCTCTGTCTCAGGTCAGATCTCTGCATTCCAATCTTGTATATTCAGTAATCCTCTCAACAGCTTTACTTGGTTGTCTAATAGATATCTGATCTCAAAGTTACCATACCCAGAATCAAACTGTGGATCTTATATTTACTCTATCTACAACTTTTCCTTTCTCAGTTGAAGGCAACTCCATACTTACAGTTACTCAGTTCAACATTCCTGGAGTCATGGTTGCTTCCTTCCTTTCCTTCCATATCCAAAATTTCAGCACGTTCTACTGGCTCTGCCTTCAAAATATAACTAGACTCTGACCACTTCTACCTTAATTTATTGCTACTGCCCCCATTCCATTCTGTATCATTCCTAGTATGGTTTTCTGTTTTTCCCTTTGCTCTTCTGTCTCTTCTCAATCCAGGAGCCAGAATGATCCTTGTAAAACGTAAGTCATGTAATACTTGTTATTCCTCCGCTCAAAATCCTCCGATGGTTCCCCACTTTTCTCAGAGCAAAATCCAATGTCCCTGATGGCTTCTACAGACTTACATGGCATTGCCCCCATATCTCTCTGACAGTATCTCCTAATTTTCTCTCCCTTGTTACAAGACAGACACACTCCAAACAAGGGTCTTGTGCGGTCTGTTCCCTTTCCTTAGAAGTTCACACTCCAGATTACCACAAGGCTAATCCCCCACTTCCTTCATATTTTTGCTCAAATTATCTCCTCAATGAGGCCTATCTTACCATCTTATTTCAAATTTAATCTACCTCCCAATACCAGAGCCGACTTCTGATTCCCTTTGCCCTGGCCTCGTTTTTTACTTCTCTTCACTATGCATCTTCTAAGGTATCATGTAACTAAGTTATTTATCATGTTTATTACTTATTATCTGTCTCTCCTCCCAAGGATTTTAGTTTTCTTCACACTGATATACCCCAAACTCTCTACACAATGCCTAGCATATCATACATGCTCACCAAGTATCTGTTCAATTGAGTTAAATCTGGGATCCTAAAAAATTATACTAACATGCGGTATGTGACAGAGTGACAAGCTCTGGATGCTGAATGAAGAACAGACTGAGATGACTGGAGTGGAAGACCTGAGAGACCGGTAGGATCAGAGGACCATGAGTCATTAACAGGAATGCTGACATTTGAAAGAACAATGGCAAGGGTTTGCGTAAAGAGTAAGACCTCAGGGCTATGAATGCAGAGGGTCCCATGCAAAGTGACACAAAAATTGGTTCAGATCTGTGTAATTGCTTAAGCAGATGATACAGAAGATCAAACAGCTTTTACATCTTTAGATTAATGGTCTGACAAATATATTAAATGATGCTGCTCTGAATGGGTTGCAGGGTCTTATAGTAAGTCAAGTATATGAGAAAATAATAAATTAGCTACCTGTAGAATCATAAGGAAAAATTATCATCCACTGGCCCTGAGTGATCATATATTCAAAAGTCGAAGTTTTGTTTCATATGATTTAAAGTCTTATTATTTGTGTTTCATTTATATGAAATAATGAGACTTTCTTAGTGGGATAGGAATAACTGATATGAGTATTACTTGCTATAAAAATAAAGGGATGATAAATGGACATAGAGGATATTATGATAAGTGAAAGAAGTCAGACAGAGAAAGACAAATAATATATGATTTCACTGATATGTGGAATCTCAGAAAACAAGACAAACCAACAAAACAGAAACAGACTCATAGATGCAAGAAATAAACTGCTGGTTTATGGAGGGGAAATGGGAGGGGGGCCGAAGAAACAGGTAAAGTGGATTAAGGGGTACAAACTTCCAGCTATAAAATAAATAAGTCATGGGGATTTAATATACTCAATAATGTTGTAATAACTTTGTGTGGTGACAGATGGTAACCAGATTTATCATGGGGAACATTTTATAATGTATAAAAATATTAAATCATGATCATGTACACCTGAAACTAGTAGGATATTGTATGCCAATTATACTTCAATAAAAAAAGAAAAGAAAGTGATGAATTTGATAATGATTAATGCCTTCCATTACATTCAAAACCAAGGTGCAATTACTAGCTCTAGAGATAGAAGCATATGTCTACAAAAGATGAACTAATATTTTAACATGTTTTAGAAATCCCAGATTTGGATTATATGAGCACTTCACTTTCACTTCCCTTCTCTGCATCTATTTTAAATTATTAGGTCATTTTTAAGGAGAGAATTTTAAAAATAAATCTTTCATCTTTGCTCTCCATAAAAGTTACTGCCCAAGCATTATATGTGTGTGTGTGTGTATACACTTTATCTATAAAAGTTTTATATATATATGATATATATCATAAATTAATTTTCTATTTGATGTCTTAGGGTTCAACTACATGATTCCCTGTACTATGAATGATGACTTTCTGACTGAAGCTTGCATCCATCCCTCCAAAAGCATATCTTAAATATTAAGATATCACATTAAAAAGGTAGGAGACAAAGGAAGCAGCATAGATAATTAATATTATAAGGAGAGAACTAGACAGGACAATAAATGATCTAAGGATAATTCTGAGTTGTCAAGAATTTTTTAAAATTTCTAAGAACAGAAAAAATCCGGGTCCTTCTGCACTTTCTCTTCCCTCACACCACTGATCCAACGTGCTATCCAAGTCAATCCTGGAACCTCACATGAATGTATAGGGATTTTCTTTAAAACTTTTATTTGTGATGACTTTGCCTTCAGAACATGGGAAATGGGAGTAGCCAGTGGTCGAGTATGTTTATATAGCACATGTTTTGTTTGTGCACATCTTGCCTTAAGAAAAGATATGGGAGTTTTGAGTTGTCAAGTTGATTTTAGTGCTGAATATATTGCTTTAAATAAACAGGCATACGATTGCATTTGTCAGCAATTCCTAACAATGAAAATGTGTTCATTTCTAGTATGGCTGTATTTAACCTCACTAAGAAGTCAGAAGTTAATGAGCTGATAAAAAATATATCTCCCAGTTCTGGTGACTAAAGTAGAAAAAGACACTCAAGGAAGACCAAAACCTGTAAAAGAAGCAGAGCTGTACCGACGAGCCCATCTTGTTGTTCTGGAGCTTGCTGCAGATTGAATATAACTCCTCCTGCCTTTGGATGAATGTTAGGGCCATGACCCATGAAAACAGGTTCAGTCCACTGAAATTACTGACCGGCACGGCCATGGCCATGGCACCTAGAGGCACACCACTGGCCCCTGACTGAAAATAGATTTGTCCCTGCAGGGGAAATAGCAAACTGGATGATCCCACTTTGAATTCTGTATTAGCATCGATACTCCAATAGGAAAGGGTCTTATCCAAATACTGAAAAAAGTGAGTTTTGCATTTGCCTATGTACCTTGGCTTACACAGACTGAAAAAAGGAGGCTTCTGATTGGAACATTCATTGAAGAACCCTCAAAACTCATCAGCACTGTGGCTTAATTTAATTTAATTTTTGTTACCACATGCCAATGAGGTCAGCAGTGTACTTAATATACAAACCCCTGTGCTCCCCAAGGGGCTTCTATTATTGCATGAGGCTCTGTAAGCAACAGGAACCAACTTCAGAGATTCTAAAGACTATTCCTTTATTTGGTGAAACTTGTCTGGGGACTCTTGGATCAGCCCCTGATTCCTATTTATGGGTTGCCTTCACATTCTGAGACTGCAGCCCACCAGTTTCACAATTTACTTGTGAAACCCAAACAGGTATAGGGGCAACTCCAACGACAAGCTTTTCCCAGCAACAGGAATTTTTATTAATCCCTTCCCTTTATTTTTGCAAAGGTTAGAAATCATACTCAAATGAGAATTTAGTATTTTTATAATCATAAAAAGGAAAGTGTAGTATTTGTAAATCCACAGGACTAAAGAGCTCTTTCAAGAGTAGAGGACACAGTGTTTCATACCTGAAAATTATTTCATTACACAGAAGTGATATTAATCTTGCCTGCTTCCTAACCAACCTTGAATGATCAGGCATCCTGTCCGTTGCTTCATTATAATGTATTCTTCAACAGGGAGCCAAAGATACATGTCAAGCTTGAAGTAGAGGTTCATTTACCTTCATGTACTTTGTAGGGAAAGCCTCTGATGATTATGTAAGATGCCATCAGAATTAATTATCAAATGGATGGATGAATTTTAAAATGAGGTTATAATTCATTGACTAGATTCGTGTTCACCATTCTTCAATTAGGGTGGGCCTATTCCATCTTGGATTAACATTCTTCTTTCTCCTTAATTGATCTCTTGTCATCCTTGAACAAAAAGTCATTTGTTAGTGCAGGAAGCAAAAGCAAAATTAAACAAGGAGTCTACTGATGTTAAAGGATTCTGTCTCATAGGAACCATGGCACTGCAGGGTGCTTGCAATGGACAGAAATGAAAAACATACACACACACACACACACACGCACGCACGCACGCACATACACACACATGCATGACACCACACAGCACTAGGATTATGTTAATCAGAGTTGATATTCAAAATATGTAACAACTAGTACAGCATGGACCTATCAGAATGAATGAAACACCTAAATCAGAATAGCATAGCCTGCTGGTAAAGTCATATTGATAAATTCTGATTGAATATTAGCTTGGAAGAATATGGTTTATTCTTCTCATCTTTAATTTACTTTAAAATTCAAATGTCATAACTCGCAAGCAGGAAATCCTACAGTTCTGCAATCTTTGTCGATATTTGCAGTGTAAACGGGGAGAAGCAACCCTAAATGCTATAGGTGCAAGGCAGGAATAGAAAGTCAGCAAGTACAGCAGGGAGCTGTGAGTAGTGAAGTGTAAAACAGGAATGTATATCCCCAACCAAAAATATTCAAATTCAAATATTTGTATTCTCAGATTCTGTCTTCGGTTTAAACTCACGAGCATGCCTAAGTCCAGTAAATATCTTCAGATGCTGTAATGTTTTCCAAACTAACCAACTACTTCTGAAATACACTGAATTCCTCATAATGGACTATGTCGTTATGTCAGGAAAGTGAAATCATTTAAAAATAATCACTAAAATCATTTAAAAATCATTTAAAAATAATAAAAATCAAAGACAAAAATTTCCCTAATGTATCTCTTACAGTATAACCTGCAAGGTCAGAGACTATGTCTTTTACCATCTTTATATGTAGCATGGCATTCCTCATTCTTTATGTTATCCAATGCAGAATGAATAAAGTTTTATTCCTGTTCATTTGTTTATTCTTTTACTGTTTTAACATAAGGAGTTTTTAATTTTTCTAAGTGAATGATAATAAAGTAGAAATATATAACTACTTCATAAAAGCTATTACACATCATGAAGGATAACAGAAAAGTGTGACATTGTTATTAAATTATAGATCAAATTACTCAAAACTTATAAAGGCTATATGAAGAAAGAAAGAGTAAGTATGACCATAAATACCACAAACAATATCGTTACCCTCTCAGAAGATTGCCAGTTTCATATGACAAAAAGCCTCCGTGAGCATCCTGAAATGCACCAAGCTATCCAGAATGAACAAATCACCGTATCATTCATTGGTTCAATGGGATTTCATGAGAACCATAGCAAAATGGTTTAGAACAGGGTGGAATCACTACAGAAATTCACTGAGTATGCCTCAATCCTAAAGGAACTTGAAGAAAATTCTTTCAATTATGAAATAAAGGTGAAGAAATACAATTCAGGATGGACCACGGGAACAGCATATAGCACTCCTTTCTCCTTAGGCTTGACAATTCTCCAACAAACCACGCACAAAGGGATGATTCCTCAAGACTGTGTATATATTAGAGAAAAATATAATGCATATTATACACACCAAGTTCTCAAAACCAAGAAGTCTGAGCATTTCTTCATTTGAACCCAATGCCATGAAGTCTGAGCATTTCTTCATTTGAACCCAATGCCATGCTTTGTGTATCATAAACCTCAAACCTATAATTTTGTGGCTAAGAATTAATTCAAGAATTTGAGATCAAAGCTGGAGGTATCACAATCCCAGATGTCAAAATATACTACAGAGCTATAATAATCAAGACATTTTAGTACTAGCACAAAAATAGGCACACGGATGAATGGAATAGGATTGAGAGCCCAGAAATAAACCCATGCCTATATGTCCACTTAATATATGACAAAAGAAGCAAGAACATACAATGGGGAAACAACAGTCTTTCCAATCAATGGTGTTTGGGAAAACTGGACAACTACATGCAAAAGAATGAAAGTGGACCACTTTCTTACACCACACATAAAAATAAAATCAAAATGGATTAAAGACCTAAATGTAGGACCTGAAGCCATAAACTCCTAGAAGAAAACATAGGCAATAATCTCTTGGACATCAGCCTTAGCTACATATTTCTGGATATGTCTTCTCAGGCAAAGAAAACCAAAGCCAAAATAAACCTTTGGGACTGCACCAGAATAAAAAGCTTCTGCACAGCAAAAGGAACAATCAACAAAATGAAAAGCCGGCCTAGTGAATTGTGAGAAGATATTTGCAAATGATACCTCAAGGAATGGGTTGATATCCAAAATATATAAAGAACTTACATTACTCAACACACACACACACACACAAGCAATCCAATTAAAAAATGGACAGAGGACCTGAATAAACCCTTTTCCAAAGAAGACACACAGATGGCCAACAGACACATGAAAGCTGCTTATCATCACTAATCATCTCGGAAATGCAAATCAAAAACACAGTGAGATATCACCTCACACCAGTCAGAACAGCCAGTATCAAGAAGGCAAGAAATAACAAGGGTTGGCAAGGATGCAGAAAAAAGGGAACCCCCGTGCACTGTTGGTGGGGACGTAAATTGGTGCAGCCACTATGGAAAACAGTATGAAGTTTCCTCAAAAAAGGAAAAATGGAAATACCATATGATCCAGTAATTCCACTATTGGGTATTTACCCAAAGAAAACAAAAACACCAATTCTAAAGATATGCATCCCTATATTTTTTGCAGCATTATTTACAATAGCCAAGATATAAAAGCAACTTATGTGTCCATTGATAGATGAATAAAGATTGATATATACACACACAACAGAATGCTACTCAGCCATAAAAAAAAATGGTATCTTGCCATTTATGACAACATGGATGGAACTAGAGGGTACTATTTGTTTCACTGAAACAAATCATGGAGAGAAAGACATGATTTCACTTATATGTAGAATTTAAAAAACAAACTGATAGTTGCTAGAGTGGAGGTGGGTGTGAGGATGGGCAAAATCAATGAAGAGAAGGAAGAGGTACACACTTCCAATTGTAAAGAAAATATTCACAAGATGAAAAGGATAGCATGGGGAATATAGGCAATATAAGCAAAAAAAAAAAAATCTGAAGAAAGTAGGATGGGAGGAATAGACATAAAGAAGGTAAGAGGCTTAAGGTAGCATAACACGGTGATATTCATGCTTGATCATTTGATAAACGTCCAGGGATGACCACATTCCAAAGTCACTGGACAAATGACAGAAATAAAATGCAGGCACCGATGGGAGCTTTCCCCAAGGCAACAGCAATTACGACACTGACCTCATACCAAGAAACCACACCAAACACCGCACTCTGTGAAGACTGAAAATACAAAGTTGGAAACTACGCCATATACTACTTAAAATTCACATTTTAAAATGTATTTTGAGATAACACTGGTCTATCACACTAACTGATGACAGTTCATTTCTTGCTGCTATGGCAGCCTGTATGTATGGTAGGTGATTAAAGACCAAAATCTCCCTGTTTTGACATTTGATGAAGTCTGAAAATATTTCTTATACAGAATGTGTAACAGCAACATTAATCAACTTTTCAAATCTGTTGCTTCTCAAGATGATACCACAGATTTTTATCCTTCCCTCAACTACTAATTTCTTAAGGAGAAAAAAGCCATATAATGAGTAAAATGTATATTTAAGTTTCTGCTCTTAAATAGCTACCAATTTTTAAATGTTTTGATAGAACAGAAACAAGTGTTTCAAGAAAATCTGTCTCAAAGATAAAATTTTAGCTAGAGAAATGCAATGTAAGTTAAAGAATAAATATATTTATTCCAAAAATATTAACAAAAGTCCACTTAGAAGTCCTGATACATCCTGTAATAGGTGTATATACCTATCTTCACAGGTTCATCTTTATCCATGTCAATGAACTCTTGATTAAAAAATAAAATCTTCACATATGTTCTTCATTCTAAGATATCAAGAATATGATGCCATTTATGTCATTTAAACTAAATAATAACATGAAAATTCTGGTATAACCAAGGATTTTGCAGTCAATCCTAATTAATTTAATCTCCTGAACTTCTGTGGATTGAGCAAATTTAGCAAAGATTTTTATAACCTACACGAATGCAGACACCGAAAGCAATTTTTACATGTCAGCTACTGACTTTAAAGAGGATACAAAGTTTCTGTTATTCTTTAAGATAGGATTCGCCATTCATACCAAATGACCAAACCCTAATGGAAAGAAATGGTAATATTTTGAAAAGTATTCTCTAATACATAGAAGATAATTAGAATAAATGGAAAGATATCCCATGTACTTTTGAAGTTTCAAATAACTCCAACTTAATATGCAAATTCAATGATATCCCAGGGAAAATTCAGTTCAATTTTTTTTTTGAGGAACTTTAAATAGTCTCTAAAATACATGCTAAAGAATAAAGTCCAGAAACAGCAAAGTCAAGCATAAAAATGCATGTGGGCCAGTTAACTTACCAGGTCTTAAGGAATACGACAAAGCCACAGTGGGGAAGCTAGGCGGTATTGGTCCAAGCACACACAATTAAATAAGGGAAATTCTTGTTTCCCTTATTTATTAGGAAAGGAAATGGTTAGACAAATGATGATAATGAAAAAGTCAGATAGAGATTCTGAACTCTAAAAAGTATCACAGCCCAATCTCAGAATAGTCCATAGCACTGGGATAAGCTGAGATGAAGCCAGATCCAGCCAGGAAATCCCACTCGAAGGGTGACCTAAGCCGAAAAATAAAATTTAAAAAAGTAGTCCAAGAGTCCAAAAGTTACAGATGTTTCTGGAAGCTAGCAGAGTTCCCCGCAACCAGTATCCAAGTATAGGATGGCAATAAAATTTGAAAAGCCCAGTGCAAAATGAAAATGTGGGTCTCAAAATGCTAGAAAAAGTGTCATTAAAAGTACTAAAATATAAAATTTTTAAACTATAAAACAGAAAGCTTATTCCTTCCTTCTCCAACCTCTCCCTCAAACTGTCATGATATTTTTACTTGCTAGGTAAAGCAAATGATATTCTAAAAAGTAAAAATTAAAAATCTGAACTGTTAGTATAAATTTTACCAACTATCTTTATATAGTGCAATGCCAGTCTTAAATGCAAATATAAAAGCTTTTCACTCATATGCAGTGTGCCTAAAATTACAGAATTATATTTTTCATAGCTTCTAAGTGAGTATGCATTATATTCGTACCAGAATGGCAGAAAATCTGTACAAAACTAACACAAATGTTTCTATTTCTTTTCTTCATACAGGTACCTTCTACCAATATTCTTTACCTTGGCTGATTGGTAAATGAGGAAGGACTGAAAAGAAAAGGAATTTGGGGTTGTACTACCTTTCTTTTTCTTATCATTTTCAACATAAGGGGTAGGTGAATGCAGGAAAGTAACACAAGCAAGAAAGGACATGATAGGGTTCCTGGCTGTGTTTCTTAGAGTCCATTCGCTGATTTATTTCCACAATCAAAGCAAGTCTTGGTCAGAAAAGAAAACATGCCTCTTGGGGATGCTAATGCTTCCTCATTTATAGGTGTAACACCGTAAACTAATTTTGAGTCTCGCTGAACTTCTACATATCACAGATTGTAGTAGGCAGACTATTAAGATGGGTTGCCTTTGGCGTACATATCCCATGGAGTTCCTCACTTGAATACTGTAGGACCTGTAAGTATGATATGATATTATTCCCAGGATTGTGTTACATTATATGTCAAAGGTAAAGGAACTTTGCAGATGCAATTAATGTTCCAAATCAGTTGCCTTTAAGCTCATCAAAACAGTGATTATTGTAGGTGGGCCTGGCCTAATCAGACAAGCCCTTTTAAAAGAGGGTTTAGAAGCCAGAAACCCCAAGCAACAACAAAATATCTCTCCTCCCTCCCTTCCTCCTCCTTCTCCTCCCTTCCCCTTCCCCTTTGAAGCTTTAAAGAAGCAAGTGGAGGTGAACTCTACTGTCACAAGGAAGTGAATTCTGCCAACAATCCGAGGGAGCTGGGAAGCAGATCTTTCCTTCCCACATCAAGCCCCCAAATGAGAATGCAGCCAGCCAGCCTTGAATGCAGCCTTGTGAGTCCCTACACAGAGGTCCAGTTGAGCAACGCCCAGACTCCCAACCCACAGAAACTGTTGGATAAAAATGTATATTGTTTTCTACCACTGAGTTTGTGGTAATTTATTATGCAGTCTACATAACTAATACATGAGTCCCCTAGAATTCCATGCTCATGGAGAATCGCAGATGCTGTGTGAATAGAGCGGCAAGGAACGGTGGCAGATGCTCACATTGTGTGCATCTTTCTTTCCTCATACATATGCTCCATTGTCCCAGATGAATTTGCTTACAAAATACGAGTTCAAAGACAAAATTATTAAGAAGGTCAAATGAAGAGCAGCAGACAATTAAACCAACTGTGGACCCTTCTGATCATGAGACCCTGGGCAAAGGCACGCTCGTGAAGCTGGCCCTGCCTGTCCTAGTGGACAGGGACCAGGGACCAGGGAAGATTACTTCCAAGGACGAGATAAGATATTTAATACTACACACCCTTCCCTTCCCCATAAAAGCAACACTGTCTGAGAGAGAATAGTGAGCAATTAGGATAGCAGTCTAGATACCAAGCATTATCCAACTGACCTGTATATTGGCCACATCATACTTGGTTCATGTTAAATTTTATATTTAATTACTTCACTGCTTTTCCTTCCCTAATCGCAACAAATGAACCCCAAAGATTGCCAGATTTATTATAGACAGAATTGCAAAACTGCTTGTTTTTTGTGAAGTCCAAGTTACAGTGTGAATAAAACATCTGGTGCCATCCCACTCACATCACAGCTCTTAAACTATTTTTTAATACATTCTTTAAAGTTAGACAACACCTTGGACAATTCATCCCTTCAATGCACCCTCTGGAACTGCATTCAATCATCTTTCTAAGATAGTTTTGCCCCTAGAGACTCAATAAAGACAGAGATTGTTAGGAAAGATTCATTGAAGAATTTTAAGTAAGATTATCAACCTAACTTCATAAAACCAACAATTTCTAAATGCCTGGAAGATCATAAGATGCTATCTTCCAGCTGTTCTGAGGGTAGAATTCATACAGAAGTTTTGTTCTCAAACTGCCTTGGCATTTGGAAACACATAAGTGCTAAGCTCTAAGTTATTTTATTCTCCCAGGGGAGAGAAAAGAGCTGAAGGAAAAACATTCTGATGAAAAGCATGCCAATATCCTTTCCATCTGCAAACCTCTCTCAAGAGCTGCAACCCATGAGCAGCAGATCTTAGGTGGCTTTTAAAGTCCCAAAAGTCCATCCTTTACACTTTACTAAACGTTGGTTCCAACTGCAATCAGAATGAAGAGGTTTAGACCATCCCAAAGAGAACTCTTATTTCTCCTGCCTCAAGTCTTGCAGTCAACTTTTATTTTTCCTATTTTTGACATTTTTTTCTTCCCTTAACTAACCTCCCTCTATCAATACATCTCTGTTTCTTCTTCCATTACCAAACTCCAGATTCAAATAACCTCACACCTGAATCACTTCAATACCTCCTTACACCTTCAACGTCCTTTTTTCTTCTCAGACATTTAGTAGAACACTGCCAGATTAATCTCTCTAAAGTGCTATGTCTAAATATGAGCAAAGCTAAATTATGTATCAAAGTCACCCCTCAACCTGGGCTTTATCCACCTTTTCACCTTTGGTGGTTTCCTATTCACTATCAGGAAGCAGCCCAGAAAGCCTAGTCAGGTTCTCTGGGAGATAATGTGTTTGTTTGTTTTTTTATAGAGAAACTCAATCCAATTCCACACTTTTGGATTCAACTAAACAGACTTTTTTTTTTTTTTTGAGATCTCTACTGTACACCAGGCACCATGCTTGACAGCAGAGAGGCAATGATGAGTAAGACATGGCCCTGCCTTTGAAGAGCTCCTTGTGGCTGGGAGGAGTTTAAAGTTCACTGCACCAGCGCCACAATACATGTGCCATTTACTAAAGAGGATTATGCATAAAGTGCTCTGAGAACACAAACAAGAGACACAGTGAGAGGGATGTTAAAGAGAATAGACCTACGAAGACCATGTAAGAGTTACAGTAGACTAGGTCATCCATGTATCGTCCTGATCAAGAAATTAGGGCTTCCATTCCTAAACAATATTCAAAATGAGAATTGTTTTTAAAAGGCTTCCTTATAGTATTGACAAGGTTGTGGTTTCAGTTTGAAGGTGATGGATACCTAAATTAGAGTAGAAGCAGCAAAGAGGGAAAGTCGGGAGATGAACTGGTATAAAGAAGAACTTACACCACTGTGAAAAACAGTATGAAAGAAACTGAGAAAAGGGAGACTAAGTTGGGCCCCAAATTCTCAGGTCTGAGTGCCCAAGACTACCTAAGATGTCAATGGCGAGACATTCAGAACAGAACCAGGGCTGGAGAGGGAGAAAGTGTAGCATTTTAGGTATTCTAAATGCCTCTTCTTGCAGCAGGCATTTATAGATGAGACCTAGAAGGCAGCCTTGGTGTATATTTGGGGACATGATAGAAAATATTAAGAAAGAGGTGCAAAAAGAACAGCAGGGAGCCAGGAATGGAATTTTAGGATTAATCCACCTTTGGAGTCAGCAGAATCTGGTGAAACCAAGGACAGAAAACAAGTTAGGAGCAGCCAGAAAATTAGAAGAGAAAGAAACCCAACATGGTCTAGGACCTGCCAGTTTTACCACAGGTATCACTTAAAAATAAAAATAAAGGTTATGAATTATTCTCTGCTCTCTCTCCAGAGCAGAGAAAAAAGAGCACTTTTTGGACAGTCATTTTTTAGTGGTCATGGAAATTGGGGTTTAGCATTTGATAATTTATTTCAAAATATGAAGCCGGGAATCTTTAGGGTACACACAAGGGTATGTTTTTAATTATGAACTAACAATATGAGAGGAAATCTGATGAAATACACTATAATTCACTTACATTCTACCGAGAAAAATGGAGACACATGGCTTCTCTCCAACTAATCTGAGTGTGCCCAATAGCCACACTGCTGTAAACTGCCACCAGCAAGACTTACACCTCAAAGCAATCAAAATAAAAGAACATATAAAGTTCTACATAATAAATATAGGCCTGTATTTAAAGCCAATGTGTTTTATGTTTTTAGTCAAGCACAGTTCTCTTTCTTACGTTAACACTGAAAGGACCTACCAATAGTTCATAAATCCATGCCTTAAAACTGCATGCCTCCCACTGATATTCAATATTGCAGGTTTTTATAAGCCCTCCTTGGGGCAGAGCCCTCAGCTCCACAGGCCACCAAAAGATGTTGACTAGGACTGGCCTATGCCTAAGGGAAAAAGAGTTCAAGTAAATCTAACGTGGAACATGAGCTCTAAACAACTGAAATGGAATCCAACCAACCTACACAACAGACTACTGTGATGTTTTTTTCCTTAAATAGGAAGTTGTAGTATTTGGAGTCAAGGCAGACTGCTACCAGACTCCAGTTCTATCTAATAGTTGTGGGACCTTGAAGCTGTTAGAAAATCTTGGTTTCCGTGTATGAGAAATGGATGGTTGAATAAAACTTACAGGGTCATTGGGAAGGTTAAATTAGGTGGCACATATAAATTACCTAGAAAAGGGCCTGCCTGGTCCAGATTTGCACTATGTAATTGGATGAGATTAGTTTTCAATAATAGCAAGGAAGAGAAGCATTTTTGTAATCTGACATTTTCAAGATTTCACATGATTAACACAATTTCCAGCAAACTATAATGTTAATTTCTCTAGCCTTTACGACCATCTATGATTAATGCTCTCTTAGCTAGTACTCAATGTGATAATGTTATGAGTTCTGTAACTTGAAGCATTATAAGCAGGACAAAATGAGATGATTTATGCAATCAAAGACAGGTAGGACACCACATACTTGACCCTCATTCAAGAAAGATAAAACAATTTATGATAGGAGTGTAGTATTATTCAGGAGAGAAAAACACAGCATGCAAAGAAAAAGAGCCTCTACTTTTTAAAGTTTGTGTGAAACTTATGTTAATTACAAAATTCAGCACAATCATTCACATGCCTTTTTTCAGTCAGACGTGCCTCTGGGCAAGACACCGACAGTCTCTGTGCTTCAGTTTCTTTGTCTTCTAAACATCAATAGCAATATTTACTACCTAGAGTTTTAAGGTTCAAATTAGTTAATACATATAAGGTATATAACTGTCGAGAATATAGTTATTTCTGAATAACAGTTTATTGCTATTATTCTTTCTTGAATTCATTAGGGTGCTGAATATAAACAGAAAACACAATCAGCTGGGACTATAAAGAAAATTTAAGGTTGGGACTACAGTCAGAGGTGTGGGCAGGGAAAGCAACGAGACAGAGATATTGAAGGACCTGGGGACCGACAACAGTCAGAAATCATTATTACAAGGAGGTCTGTCGAGGCAAGCAAGGGGAGGATGGTGTTATAAAGGGACACAGAACCACAGCATGGAAAGAGGAGGAGAGAAAAATCTCTATTTTCAACTCACCAAACCCAACAAGAAACCAGAGGGCAAGGAAGTCAAGGTGTGTAGTCCATAGCAATCAGCCCCTCAGGGCTCCACTTCAGGCAGGGAAGGTCAGAGAATGGATCTGGGAGGGGATGAAGGGCTAACCAGAAACAACCCAGCCCAAATAATAACTGAATAATTAGATCAAACCCCTTATTCCTCAGAAACAGTCTTAGCCAAAAGCTTTTATTTTGCTCACGGCATTACTTCCTCAGTCCCTCAAGCACGCCAAGTCTGTTTTTATTTTTAGGAGAGACCTACCTACTGCGACAGCTGTGTCACATCTGATATCTTCTGGGCTTTTGATCAGTGGAGTGTAAGCCTTTATTTTGAGACACATATTTCTTTTTTTACTATTCCAAATCATAGTCAGGAGGAAGAAAATTCTTGATTATTAAAAAATGCCATAAGCCTAATAAATCTAGGTTGTCAACTTGTTCATGCAAAAGACGGAGGTGTAAAAGTCTGATGAGCCTTTGAACATTTTTGGTGACTGCTTTGCAAACAGAGCAGTGGCTTGCTTTATTTTTGGTCATTTTCTAGTCTCTCCTCCTTATGGTGATTCATAATTCCAAGACCCACTTTAAGCCAAAGAGTTTTACACTCAATCAGCAAACAACCTAAATGGATCACTCTAAATCTTGATATTTGATAAAGATGCTCTCCTTAACCAAACTTTTGACAGGCTCTTCTTTTTTTTTAAGATTTTTATTTATTTATTTGTCAGAGAGAGAGAGAGAGAGAGAGCACAAGCAGGGGGAGCAGCAGAGGGAGAGGGAGAAGCAGGCTCCTCACTGAGCAAAGAGCCCGATGTGGGACTCGATCCCAGGACCCTGGGATCATGACCTGAGCTGAAGGCAGACGCTTAACGACTGAGCCACCCAGGAGTTCCTCGACAGGCTCTTCTGACTTCTGTTTTTGGCCAGAACTTGCTCTGGGCTCTGTCCTTGGACTATTTAGTCCAGTTTCGCCAGAGTCCTGCTGGGTTAGTTTAGCAAAAATCCCATACCCTTGATATCTAGTAAAATTCCTCACCACCGGGCTTGGTACCTGACAATCCTTGATATCTGGTCAAATTCCTTACCCTCTATCCTGGAGGTCTTATCACCCTAACCTGCCTGCAGCTATAATCCTATCAAGTCACTTTAGTCAGAATCACCCCTTTATCCATGACGTTTCCTCTCAGTAAATTTCCATTCATTGACCCCCCACCCTGCTTCTTAATGATAAATCTCCACTTGGCCTTCTTGCAGTTAGAGCTGAGCCCAATCTCTCTCCCTTCTACAAAACCCCCTTGTAGCAGTCTCCCTGAATGGTGTACCTTAGCATTCTTTGACAAGCGTCATGAGTAATTTTTTCTTTAACACGTCAGCTGTCTCAATGAATTGATATAAATTTTTGTTTCATGAGTCAATAACTATATATTTATGGCATTATATGATTGTGCTATAAACTTCTCAAGAAACTCTCAAATAAGATACTTTGAAGTGGACCAAAAAAGATTAGTGAGAGTCTTCAATGGAAAACTAAACACTTCCCAGAACACATTCCTCCTAATTAGCTAATTCAGTAGATCTCTGCCTTTCATTGACTTTGAGCATTTTACAGCTCTTTAATTGTAGATAACTGACTGAAACAGAAATGATTCTTGACCATACGCATGCAAATGAGTTCTTACAATAGGGGGACACTTGACTTCCCCACCTACCCACTTGCAGGAAAAGCTAACAACTGCACCTATTTGTAAATTCATTAAAACATTCCTGATTACCTGTATATGTATGACATTTTGAATTCTCCTTTAAACCAATTATAATATCTTTCTGGTTTCCTCAATAATTAATGAGTAAGTAAAATCTTTGGCACAAATTTTATATTTGTGTGATTCATATTTTATCTTTTTAGAAAAATAATTCCTTAAGAGGTGTTATTACTATTCCCCAATCTTACAGATGGAGAAACTGAGGCTCAGAAAAGTTAAGTAGCTGGCCTATGGTGGCACCACTAATAATGTGAACTCATGAGTGTTGAAATTGTTAAAAAAAAAAAGAGAGACAACAACCCCAAAATGGAATCACCTGTGCTATGCCCCTGTCACCAAACTGAGACTTAACACCTAACCTAATCATAGTTTCAACTTCTCCCAAGAATATAATCTTAGCTAGTCAATCTGGAATTACCTGGTCAGCACCAGTGAGGTAATCTGCCTGAGAGATACCCTGCTTTCCCCCAAAGACAGGTGGCCTTGCCTGAAACAAACAGCTTTTTGCCTGAATGACTTCCTTGTCCTGCCTATGGTGGTTCAGCCCAAGGAAGCCGCCTGCACAGCTCTAGTGGTTCAGCCCATAGAAGCTGCCTATACAGTTCTCTGAAGCCCCTTTCTACACTGTAGACAGGATATTGCCTGATTCGTGAATCACTGAATAAAGCCAATAAATCCTTAAAATGTATTTAGTTGAATTTTGGTTTTTTGTGGTGGGTTTTTTTTTTTTTGAGATTTTATTTATTTGAGATAGAGAGTGAGGTAGAGAGCATGAGCGGGGAAACAGAGGGAGAAGCAGGCTCCCTACTGAGCAGGGAGCCCAACTGAACAGGGAGCCTGACGCAGGGCTCGATCCCAGAACCCTGGGATCGCAACCTGAGCAGAAGGCAGACGCTTAACCTACTGAGCCGCTCGGGCACCCTGAATTTTCTTTTTTAACGAAGCCAAAGTACATACTTTTCCAATGCACTATAATTTTATTAATGTAAACAAAATCACATGGAGTTTGTATGCTAGAGCATTTAATAGAACACTGGATCATATGCAGCATGAAAACCCAACCAACTAATAATTACTACTGATTAGATAATTAGTGACTAGAATTGCTAATTACATTTCAACATAGCTGCTTTATGGTAATAAAAGCAAAAATAATAGCTTGGTGAAGCATAAACAAAGTAGCATAATGAAAACCCAGCCACCAGACATGTCAGCAAATCATATCAGTTGGAACTTGAAGAAGCCCCAGGTATATTTTTCTTCACTCCACTGATTCCTAGGATTAGCAGAGATCATTTAAGTGATTTTGACTGGTTTCATACAAAGAAAGGAAAAGAAAAGAAAAAAAGAGAGAGAGAGAGAATCAGAGAAGGAGGAAAAGAAAGAGGAGGGAACAGCAGGCTTCAGCATGTGATAAACTAAAAACTGCCTATGTATGAGTCTTGAATTCTACCTGGCAATTCTATGACACTGGGAAGTTACTTAATCTGACTCATAGGTCCTTTCTATATAACGTGGGCATAAGATCACCTAGCGTTAAGCTATGAAGATAAATGAAATGGTGACTATAAACCATCTGCCATTTAAGTTCATTTTCAGCACATTTTAATCCCCTTTGCTCAACCCCACCCCTGCCCCAAATCATTCCATAACCCTCTAAACACAGTGAAGCAGCACATGAGAATTCAGAATACTCTTTACTATTAAGTAGTACCAGAGGGCAGACGGTGAACCCGAGCGTTCGAGTTGATTTTGTTTCCAGTCTGCACCTGTATGGTATGAATTATCAATGACACATCTACAAAACAAGTAATTTAAAGACTTATGCTGTGAGTGTAATAAAAAATGTGTTTGCCTTAAAAGAAATGTAAGACAAGCAAATGCTATAGGACTCAGAAGTTCTGATCTCCATCAAATAGTGTCTGAAAGGAAGATTCATTGTGGTAACAGTGTGGCATCCTGAAGGGTAACAAGCTAATATGTAGTCTTTAAGCCATTTAAGATGATACAATGCTCTGAGTTTTCTCACTCAGCTACAGTTTTTTGTGGGAGACTGGGATGGGAGAGTGTTTTAAATCACATTCCCAATTTAGTTCATGGAGGATAAGTGGTAAAACAATGAGAACATCAATTTTTATTTTCCTAGCTTCTTCTATCTTCCTCACTGACTTCCCCTAACTTCCCAACTCCTCTAGAATCTTTTACCCTCATGCATCCCTCTCTGAATTAAACAAACATAGAAACTAAATATAAATAACTCTGAACCTTACACAAACAACCCCAAAATATTTTCATACTGTATACTAAACATAAAGTATAAATGGTAACTAAAGAGATTATTGTTGCTTTTGAGTGGCCAATTCATAAATTGCCAACAACCGCTATAAGGTAAATGGAGTTTTCTATCTAATAAAGGGAAAAAGAATTGCCTTAAAGAGAATACAAAAGGAGAACATAGATAATGAAGCATTCCCTAGATCTCTGGCAACTGACAGTAGATTAAAAAGCCATTTTAGACACAGAAATATTAAACATGAAGCAGATTCTTCTAAGAAGATGTCTATTTCAGGCTTGTAATTTACTGAGTATGAACCCATAACCATGAGACCACTTAGGACAATCTACAGGTATGTGGAGAATGCATGGCCTGTATTCATTTTTCAGGCTTCCTTGCTCATCTGGATACTTAAAAGAATCCATCATACAGTCCCATCACCATCAAATGCCAAGGATCAAAATCCTGTCACTGGCATCCCTTTACCAGTAATTAAATACTGCAGAAAGTTCCATGGACACTTTACCTGATGCTGGTCACACTCATAATGTTGATCAAGGAATCAGTTAGTTCATATGAAACTATCCCAGCTATATCCAGGGGGAGTTAGTTCTGTAGACAAAATTTATCCCAGTAAATAACTGAGATCAGAGAAATACAAAGTTCTAAGATTGAAAAAAATAACTATATCTGCTAAGTGTGTTGTTTCTCTTAATTCACAAAAGATGCATACATGCATAATTTAATAATACATCATCCCTTATGGGGTCCTCTGTTTGAATCCCAACTAGTCTAACATCAACTAGCATACCGAAATTCAGTTTTATTTTGTTTTTAAGAGAGAGAGCATGCAGGCTCAGGAGTTGGGGTGGGGGGCGGCTGTGGAGGGATAGAGGGAGAGAGAATCTCCATGGAGCCCAACGCGGGGTTGATCTCACAAACCCGGGATCATGACCTGAGCTGAAACTGAGAGTCAGATGCCCAACCGAATGAGTTACCCAGGCAACCCTGAAATTCAGTTCTGGCACTAACTATCTGGAATTAGTGTAAACCCCACAAGTTAAGGGCTGAATCTTCTGAAGACTGACCCTACTTTAGATACCAGTGACAAATTCAAGTGATCCTTAGGCCATCAGCAATATTGACAACTGGCTACAAATTTGGTGGTTCCCATGACTCCCCTCACACTTAATAATTTTCTAGAATAACACAGAACCAGGAATGCTATATACTTAGAATTGCAGTATTATGATGATGGCTACAACTCAGAAGCAGCCTAAAGAGAAGACACATAGTAGAAGCACTGGGAATGTCTGAAACACAGAGCTTCCATGCCCTCAACCCACGGAATCAGAGTGTATTACCCTCCAGGCCCACGGTTGGGTTGACCAACCAGGAAGCTCCACTAAGCCTTGTGTCCAGAGTTGTTACTGTGGTTAATATCCTTGACCAGGAGTGAAATCAATTTGCAGTCCTCCACCCTGCCCTGAAGTTTAGGCTGGCTCAAAGTCCCAACCTTCTAATCATGTGATTACCTTGTGTCCAGCCTCCTTTCTAAAGCTATGTAGGGACCACCAGGAGTTACCTCATCTGTATCAGGTGTGATCCAAGGGGCTCATGAATAACAAAGCCACTCTTATGACCCAGGAAATCCCAAGGATTTAGAGTCTCCCTCTCAGGATCCAAGGACAAAGGCCAGTTTTATTCTTTATTATATAATACTGGGACAACCCTAAGGGATATAGTATCAAATGAACCGAAGACAAATCATGAATGTAGAACTGATGACTGGATAATGTATTGGGAAGCACAAGTGACTTGTTTCTTCTATACCAGAACCACAAAACAGCTCCAGTACTTGATTAAAACTGTTAGTTCTCTCATGGCCTACACTGTGTTTGGACAATAATGGGACTCACATCCTGAAAACTGAACCACTCTGGGGGAACTGACACTATGTGGATGGGCCTACATCAACTACATTTACCACCATCATTTCTTTCTAAGAGTCTATTTTGCAGGAAAAAAAAATAATAATTCCTGATCCTTAGCCAAAAAGGGCTTCCCCCCTATGTCCTGACCAGCTTAAACAATACCATTCTCTTAGTGTTTCCACTTTGCAATAGTTGATGCTCTATAGCACACACCCCCAAGAGATCAATGTAGCTATGAAATCCGCAACAGAAAGATGTCAAATCTTCTGATCACTCACTGCACTTTAGGATGGACAGGATGCCAAACCTCCCAAGCTATAATCTGTCTCAGATGTTTTCAGTATCTGTTCCAACTCAGATAAAACATAAAACATGGAAGGTAGAAGTGGCAAAACTAAAGGCTAAGTACCAGCTATACCACTCACTTTGAAAATTTTACTTAACCTCTTTGAACCTCAGATGGATCATCTGTAAAATGACCGTAATGACAACATCCTAATTATACAGTAATGATAAAATATGATGATACATGGATGATTTTCAGACACTGTGGAAGATGATGTTGTTAAAAGAGTCAGAATCCTGATTTATGCACTAAAGGCTTCTTGCTCAACAAAACCATCACTGGCATTTTCTCTGATATGCTGTGTTTGGAAACAATTTACAACTTACACACACACACACTCAAACACACACCATTGATCTTCTCTCTTGGCTCTAACTGAAGGATACTTAGAGACCTAATATGCATTCAGTAGTTACATCCCCACCCTTGCCAAGATAGGTAAAGATGGATAATAAACCTGAAAAAATGTTTTAAAAATCTGCCAAAAGAAATCCAAACGCTATTCAATGCCCCCATCTTGAGCTCATCTTTATGCACGGATGAATGGTTCACCATGGTAAGTCAGGTACTTTAATTTTGCATTCTAAAAATGCCAAATCTGTCCTGATAGCTTAAGTAAAACATTCAGAAACACTGAATACTTACATTGAGAGAATTCTCCAGATTTCAAGCTAGGGTTTAACGTCCATGTGTTTCCAAAGAAAAGACTGGATGATACAATATCTGAGAATCATAGTCAACCACTGTGTTTTAATCTTTAGCCTCTTTCCATGCTTTCTCCAATAACTTGGGTGTTCATGCTAGTCAAAGATATTTATAAAAAAATTTTTGCTTTCTGTTGTTGGCAAATTATAATCAACATATTTTGAATATGTTCAAACTGCACAATCTCCAGCTACTGCGTCTCAGAAGATAGGCCATTTGCCTATACCACTTCATCTCCCACCATTTTAAATTCACCAGATTCTCCAAATTCTAACTAGTCCTTCATTAAGTCACTCCTAAAATATATTATTGTAGCTTCCGATGAAAATGCTTCCACAGATTTGTTTTAATATCATATGCCCAATTTCTATGGTTCTGGAATGTATATCAGTATCCTAACAGTCATGGTGTGTTTTGCTTCACCTCTCAAATACTGAGTGACTGGTACTGTGTGAGGCATCAGGACACAATGGTGAAAGAAAATGAAGGTGCCTGCCCCCATGAAACTCACAAGGAACTAATAAAGTAACTTAAAGTAACTTAAAGTAACGGGGTCGGGGGTAGAGAATAGGAGGCAGGATAGCGATTTTAGAAGGAGAGGTCCAAGGAGGGATTGTGTGAAGAGATGAAATTTAGGCTCAAGAATAATGGATGAGGGAGACCTTGCTACTGAAGAACAGCAGAGAGAACCTACAGCAAGAAGGAACTGCATACACAGTTGACCCTGGAACCACACAGGAGATGGGGTGCAGACCTGCTGTGCAAGTGAAAATCCACATATAATTTTGACTGCCCAAAACTACTAATAGCCTATTGTTGACCAGAAGCCTTACCAGTAACATCACAGTGAATAAGCACATATTTTTGATGTTATATGTATTATATACTGTATTCTTACAATAAAGTAAGTTAAAGAAAATAAAATGTTATTAAGACAATTATTAAGGAAGAGAAAATACATTTATAGTACTGTATTGTATTTACCAAAAAAAAAAAAACCTGCATATAAGTGGACTTGTACAGTTCAAACCTGTGTGGTTCAAGAATCAACACTATAAGGCTACAAGATAGGAAAGAGCTTGAGATGGTTTAAGAAAAAGAAAAAAAGATTCAGGGTGGCCAAGGGATAAGGATTGAAAGCACAGTGACAGAAAACAATTTAAAAGCATGAAAAATGACATAACTGGAGCCATTTGTTTTTTGAGAGAGAGAATGTGTGTGCACATGCACATGTGTGCAGGAGGGGAGGAGCAGAGGGAGAGGGAAAGAGAGAATCTTAAGCAGGCTCCCTGCTGAGCCCAGAGCCCAGATGCACAATGTGGGGCTTCCTCCCACGACCCTGAGATCACGACCTGAGCTGAAACCAAGAGTTGGACACTTAACCTACTGAGCCACCCAGGCGTCCCCAGGAACCATTTTTTTAAAATAGAGCTGGAGCACCCATTTCAGAGCAACTACCGTGCGTGTCCTGTTTTCTAAACCTGTGAGCTGGGCCAGATTGCCAACATTCCAAGATGTCAGCCAGCCTATGAAGGTCCTATTTGAAGAGACTGATCAAAGCGAACTTTCGCAGAGTGAACACGTCACCTGACCAATCAATGAAGTACAGACCTAGCCCTGCTTGTCAGTATCAATGAACTCCTCTGAAAACCAGCTTACCTAAGCCTCCTTTCTTCTTTAGAAACTCTGAGTCTACCACCTGTAATTGGAGTTTTGGGTTTTTATCTAAACCTGTGTACTGGGAACTGCAATTCTTTGATCCCACAAAAACGCTTTGCCTCTGGCAGGGACGGGTTTCTAGTTTTCAGTTTGACTGAAGGGACAGGGAGTGACGAGGTGGATACGGAAACTCTTTCAAGCCCTGAGACGGGGGATGGGAGGGGGGAAAAAAAAAAAAAAAAAAAACCTCAGCAGGAGAGTACTGCAGGAAAACAGCGCCCTCTGATGACAGTCAGGTTTCAGTTTGGGCCAGGCAGGCAAAGGAAGGCTTTGCAACAAGAGGATGGAGAGAATTTGCCGACCTGAGCAGGAATTTCATGGAAGGGCTTTGGTACACAGAGGAGTAGTCCTGGTGCTGAGAGAGGACAACCCATTACTTAGCTCCATGAGGAGCCTCCAGGAATGGCTGCCCATGAGATTGTGGACCAAGTCAGTGTGATGGGGCTTGGGGGCTGCAGTTAACAGCTACGGGCTACACCATGTCGTGTAACGGCCCCTCCCAGAGGCAGCTCTTGAAAAGTGGATGACCCTCCAGATTGCTGAGATGGAAGAGGCAGAAGAGTAAAGAGATTCAGTCAATGTCATTGTGCTCATGACCAAAGGCTCATTTTTTTTTTTTAATGTAACTTCCTTTCATGGTAGGCCAGCTTTCAATGTTATTCCCGTAATTTGATGGTATCAAGAATATATAAGGTAAAAAAAATACAAAGATTTTTGAACACAGATTTCCTCCTGCTTGCTTTCCAACTGCGGGCCCACAAAAAACAAAAATTAATAAATTCAGTGGGTTGGAAGGATTTATCTCCTAAGAACAGTATCAGTGGCCAACGAAAAGGTTGAGAAATGGTAAAGAAATATATTCATAATTGCAACCCTCCCCCAAAGAAACAAAGAAATCCCCCTGAAGTCAATGGGAGAATCTATAGTCAGAAACTATCATGGTTGAGGGGAATGAAGACGCTGCAGGTCTGCAAATTCCCGGCTCCATTAGAACGAAAAATGTTTTAACAGCATATAGCAAAGACGCCACTGGGAATTTGGCTACTAAGTCTGCACACCGGCCAGATGGTATTTGTATACTCAAGGAGAGAAAGAAGTAAAACTAGGGTGCTGGCATCTCTGTAGGCAGACTGATGGGCATAACGTAGCGGTAATGTGACAAGGGGCATCAAGATGCACTCCCAAGTGAAGGGTTCTGATATTATCACTTCCTAATTACCTCTACATTGGTGAGACATTACCAGTTGCCCTACAGGGAATTCTTCAAACATCAAACGGGGAAAGTAGGACCTTCCCCCACATCAGGTGAGCTTTGCTGAAGTGACTGGAGATTAAGAGGAATCCTGTCCACCGAGCTGAGTGTGGGCAAAGGGTCAAAAGAAACAGACCACCTTGGCAGTTGAGACAAAATGAAATCAACAGGTGTAATTGTAGAAAGGAAGGCAGCAGAATCGATCCCCTGAGGCATGAGTGTAGGCTTTGCTGGGTAACCAGGTAACCAACAGACTTATGAGCAGCCTCTAGAATGTGACTGCCTCTTTTAAGCCAAGATTTAGATCAACTCAAGGCCTAACTGTTAGAGTCACATATGACAACCAACCCTTTAAGAAAGGGAACACTTTAACCCCAAAATAAGCTTCCAAAGCACAGAGGGTAGAAAAAACAAAACAAAATTAACCAAGAAAGTATTGCTTTTGCAAGGAAAGACAGTCTTGTCTTTGCAAATGAGAGTAAGCAAAATGATCTAAAACAATGCTGCTTTATGAGGATCTGAAATTCTGCCACTACCACCATCTAATGGAGATAGAATCACTCCCATTTTCAGGACAGAAATAATTAGATGATGTTGTTGAATTGAAAAGGCTATATTTTAAAAATATAGCTTCCATTACTCTAAAAGAAATTAGTGTCGGGGCGCCTGGGTGGCTCAGTTGGTTAAGCGACTGCCTTCGGCTCAGGTCATGATCCTGGAGTCCCGGGATCGAGTCCCACATCAGGCTCCCTGCTCAGCAGGGAGTCTGCTTCTCCCTCTGACCCTCTTCCCTCTCATGCTCTCTGTCTCTCATTCTCTCTTTCTCAAATAAATAAATAAAATCTTTAAAAAAAAAAAAAGAAATTAGTGTCATTAGTAGAAAAATTATAAAGTTCAGAAAAGTATGAAAAAAACCCATAACTCTACCTCCCAGAGGCAACCACTAGTATATTGTCATTTCTCCCTTCTATTTTCTATGCATATTTTCCATAGTTGAGATACTAAATATGAAACATTACACCCTGCTTTTTCAGTTACTATAATAAATGTTTTCCAACTGACTTTATATTTTAATATACCTGGTTTACTTGTTACAAATTATTTCTTTTTAGGTCATCTAAAGTGCAACGTGGTCTACCTTGCAGATGTAATACTTCCTGATAAATTACAGAGTAGCTTATGAGCTCTTGCTAGGTTCAAATCACTAGGCCCAACAAATCTAAAGAGAATGGAATTTTTTGCCTCCAGCACAGTCAGAAATGTGCAGCCCCAGGGATTCTATTCTACCTATAATGAAAAGTGAGGTTGAGCCTCAGAGAGCTTCCATCCTCGACTGCATTGTGCCCCTCCTTATTTTGGCTTGTTCATTTGCAAATCAAAGAAAGCAACAGATCTAAAACAGTTCTTTTAGGACTGCCCCTCCACTCATCCACCCTCTCCTGTATCTATTAAGATCCCCTTCCAATATCACATTTCTGTAAATTCTCCCTGGTTCCTCCTCCCCTGAGGACTCAGTTGTTCCTCATGTGTCCATAGAGCTTTCAATAAACTCTGCAATTTATCACATTTATTATATAATTAATCTACTGTAATTGCTTGGCCCCCTCATGAGTCTATGAACTCTTTAAAGAGAGAAGTAAGTACGTTTTTGAGTGATAACAACTGAATATATTTAAAAGTGAAACCCAATTCCCTGAAAATTTGATAAAGTAATACTGTACACTTTTTGTTAGTAGTAGAGATACTAAATATATCTAAGTATAAAATTGTTTTATTTTTTAAAAGATTTATTTATTCATTTTAGAGACACAGAGGGAGGGAGAGTGCGAGTGGGGGGAGGGGCAGAGGGAGAGGGAGAGAGAAATCCAAGCAGACTCCTTGCAGAGCGTGGAGCCCAACGAGGCACTGGATCCCAGGACCAAGATCACGACATGAGTGGAAACCAAGAGTTGGATGCTCAACTGACTGCACCACCCAGGTGCCCCTAAAATTGTTTTTAAACAATATTCATGGAGATTGCTTTTGTAGAATCCTCAAATCAGTGTTTAAGATCTCGTTTCACTTCCTGAAACATGCAAACAATGCATAGTACTTGCATTTCTGAAGAATGAAATGCCTGCTTATTTATTACTATCACCAACTTGGTATAGAGATGGTTAAAACTACAAAGAGAGTCAGGTAATGACAGAAGCCATAAGGGAGATGACAAATACTCTACAGCCTTACAGAGGTTTAAGAAGATTTTCTTTTAAATCAAGAGTGCCACATAATACAACAAAATTATTCATCATCTTTTTCAACTTTCAAGCATCCATGTCAATAAATTCTAGACCCTGTTCAGAGGGACAGAATAAGAGAGCTTATCCACAATCACATAACAAATCAGAAAGAAGGTGATCATCTGTGATTATACAAGATTTCCTCATAAGAATTTGGGACATTTTGAGATTATTTGAAAAGCTTTTTAATCCTGGGCTGGGCATGTCACGGAAGGGAATCTGCTCTAAAAGCTAATGGGAAAGAGTCCAGTATTGTTTCTTGATTCCTTTTTTTTTCTTTTTTCTGACTTTATTTAGTTTTCTTTTCTATTTATTTTTAATTTATAGAAAACAAATAATTTTTATATAAGATGCCATATATGTTATGTTAAAAAAAATCAGAATGCCAGAAAATTAAAATAAAAAAATATACTCCATGTGTATGACATACGGTGCAGGAATACATGAGGTTCCTCACAGACATCAATTCAATTTAAACCTCACCAAACAAATTCAATTTTAATTTTGCTCAGTATTGATCCCAAGTGAGGTTAGTTCAGGCTCTTTGGAGGGGAGTTATCTATTACAGCAATCACCACTCCGGAGAGCCAAAGAAGCAATTGAATCAGAGAAACTGTTTGCAAATGGCCAAATTGATAATTTTCAAAGAAATGGACTCTAACACAGAGAAAGTATAAGCCCTATTTTTTTTTTTTTTTCTGCTAATGACAGTGGTTTCTCTTTAGCCAGACAATTGAGGCTGATTGTGTTGTTATGGCAAAGCTATTCAAAGGCTTGGAAAATGTCTTTCTGGAAATGTCCTTTCATTCACTAGCCCTGGGACAGCACAAACATCCCTGTATAGCCTCGTGCTGAAACAATTCTTTCAAGCTACCTACTTTCCTTGGGCAGCTTCCTGGTGGGGGAGATTATGAAGACTCCCAGTCTGGCCAGAGTCACATTTTTAGGGCTCAATAAAGACACAGCTCTCCCAGTGAAGACTGACTGCCCTAGAGCAATCACTAAAGTGGGGAGGCATCTGGGCAGGGCAATTGGAAAACAGGGTGCTGATTGCTGGTTACAGAACCCTGAGCATCCATCCTGGCACAGTTTAACCACAGAAGGTTATTGTTCTAGTGTGACATTTCAAATAGCGGACAGCATAAACCAACAAACAATTCATCCTGTTTTGATATGACTGCAGCCATTCTCATTGTCCACTTGGAACCAGAGCAAAAAAAATATAGCAATCTGATACAAAGTATTCAAAGTTACATACGATTTTCACCACTTATAGAAAATTAAAAATATTTTATTGACCCTTATGTAGCCTCTAATGGATCTTAAAATTTCTTTTTATCTCCTGTAATAACTAAGAATTCCCAGCAATGCCTCATGTTACCCTGAAAACCTATGTTTAATGATTGTCCAATTCCATCAGCCTTGGAAAGAAAAACACATCATGACTTCTGTTTTTGTTTATAAAAAATGTTTTGTTAAATACATACCAGAAAAACTTTTAAGTATATATTTTTAAGTAACAATAAAATGAACAATGCATACCCTCCACCAGCTTACCCTCCACAAATATCTCTGAAGTCCCCTGTTCCCATTCCCAGACCAAACCCATTTTTCCTTGATGCTTAAAGTAACTACCAACCTGAATTATGTATTTATCATTCCCTTACTAATCTTCATAGTTTTAATACATAACTATGAATCTCTAAACAACACAGTTTTGCATTTTACTTTAGTTGGCATTTTACATAATGCAATAATTCTGTATATATTCTCACTGTCTTTTTTAAGGTCAACATCATGATTAACATCAACATCATCCATGTTGATACATATGTGTAATTAACTCATTCTAATTGTTGCATATGATCCTATTTATCCAGTATATATTTTATATACTATCCAGTATATTTATCCATCTGGTACTGACAACATTTATGTTATTTTCAGTTTTCTGCTATAATAATCAATGCCACTTTGAACTTGCTGTTGGCTGACATTGGCAATAAATTTTCAAGGATGCATATCAAGAAAAAAAATTTCTGTTATGGAGTATGTGTCTCTTCAACTTTACTGAATAATACCAAAGATCGTTCCAAAGGGGTTAAAATAGCTTATATTCCCACCAGCAGTGTATATAAAAGTTTCTATTTTTCTACATCTTCATCAACACTGATATTAATAGGCATTTTACCTTTTGCCAATCTGGTAGATTTGAACTATTATTTCATTGTAGTTATCATTTGTACTTGAGGTTGATCAAATTTTTATTTAGTCAGTTGGTCATAAGTAGTTTATGTTCTTTGAAATATCTTTTAAATTTTTTTGCCACTTCCTCTTGTGTCACTTGCCTTGTTATATTTTTATTCATTTCATAATGATTGTTAATTATCCTATCAATTTTATATTCTAGAAAAATATTCTTTTGCTAGTTTTATGTATCTTCTCTCAGTTTATGGCTTTTCCCCGTTTTGATTCTCTCCTTTTATAAAGTTCTTAATTTTAAAGTAAATTAATTTATCAATGAGTTTCCTTTTGGTTGGTGCTCCTTTTGTCTTCTTTAAAAAATGTCTCCTAAATCCTGAGGTAGTAAACGTACTCTCCTAAATGTACTTCTACAAATATTTCTGCTTTTCTTTCTCATTCAAGTATTTTTCCTTCTGGAACTGACTCTTCTGAATTATATAAGTTAGAGATCCAACTTTATATTTTTCATACAGGTACTCAATCCCAGCACCATTAAAAAATCCATTCTTTACCCCCTGATCAGCAAGCCATCTCCAGCGTGCATCAAGTTTTCATATACACAGGAGGTGGCTCTGACTCTTCTGATTTACTGTTCAATCCGTCTTTGTGTGACTGAATATAATACTATCTAACTATCAGTTTTAATAAGTCTTGGTTTGTGGTAAAAAAAAAAAGGCTTCTGTAATTGTTCATATACCTCACTATTTTAGCCAATCTTAATCCTTTACTATTCCATAATTATTGTAGAATGAGATTTTCATCTATGAAACCTTTTGCAATTTTGATTCAGATTGTGTAGACTCCACAGATCAATTTGGAGATGAATATTAATCTTCCCTCCATAAATATGATACATCTCTCCATTTATTTTGATGTTATTACTACATTTTAAAGGATTTATTTCTCTCTACATAACAGCTTTGTATATCTTTTGTTAAATTTATTCTTGGGTATCTCACATTTTTTTACCTTATTTTAAATGGTAACTAATTTTAAATTAAATTTCTATTTCTTCCTGGTGTACATAATTAAATTTTACATGGATTTTGCACCTGAAAAGTTTGCTAAAATGTCATATGTTCTTCTAATTTTCTAAGCATAATTTTGTTTTTTTATGTAGAGAATCATAACACCTTTAAAGGATATTATTTTTGTTTCTTCTCTTCATATACTCAGAGCTAATATTTTTTCTCTTGACTTCCTTTGTTATTTAGGCTTTCCGGTGCAATGATGAGTAAAGATGATAGAGTCTTTGACTTGATTTTAATTTTAAAGGAAATGGTTTTAATATTTCATTATTATGTACAATCTTTTAAGATTTTCTTTTACCAAACTCCCTTGGAATTTTCCTCTATTACCAATTTCCTAAGAGTTGTTAGTATAGTGTATTATAAATTTTATTGCATGTTTTTTCTTCATTTATTGAGAATATGTTTCCTCCTTAAATCTATTTATGTAACAGAAATAGATTTTCTAATGTTAAACCAACCTTGTACTTCTGGGCTAAACCCAACTTGATCATCATGAATTATCTTGTTTACACACTGCTGGACACAATTTGTTAATAAGTTATCTGAATTTTTGCATCTTTGTTCATGCATGAGATCAGCCTGTCATTTTCTTTCCTGCTGTATACCTTTTCTGTTATGTATCAAGTTTATATTAGCCATATAAGAAGAGTTGGAGAGTGCTGCCTCTTTAATTATTCCCTGGAAAAGTTTGTATAAGACAGCAATAAACTGTTTCACTAATGTTTGATGAAATTTGCCTATAAAATCATTTGGACCAGAGGTATTCTTTGTGGAAAGAAGTTTTAAATTACTGGGGCGCCTGGGTGGCTCAGTTGGTTAAGTGACTGCCTTCAGCTCAGGTCATGATCCTGGAGTCCTGGGATGGAGTCCCGCATCAGGCTCCCTGCTCAGTGGGGAGTCTGCTTCTCCCTCTGACCCTCCCCCATCTCATGCTTTCTCTCTCTATCTCATTCTCTCTCTCAAATAAATAAATAAAATCTTAAAAAAAAAGGTTTAAATTACTGATGGTAACTTGTTGATAGTTACAGGACTCAAAAGTTTTATATACTTAAGTCAATTTTGATGACTTTTTTTGGAAAAAAGTTCTATTTTTCAAAACATTTCCCATTTCATTTAAATATAAATTTCTTTATGGAACATTATCTTTCATGAATACTTTTTCAAAGAAGACATCCAGATGGCTAACAGGCATATGAAAAGATGCTCAAAATCACTCATCATCAGGGAAATACAAATCAAAACCATGATGAGATACCACCTCACACCTGTCAGAATGGCTGAAATTAACAACACAAGAAACAACAGGTTTCAGGTGTTGTTACCGAGGATGCGGAAAAAGGGGAACCCTCCTACACTGTTGGTGGGAATGCAAACTGGTGCAGCCACTCTGGAGAACAGTACGGAGGTTCCTCAAAAAGTTGAAAATAGAGCTACCCTACAATCCAGCAACTGCACTGCTAGGTAGCTCTATTTTATCCAAAGGATAAAAAAATACAGATTCGAAGGGGTACATGCACCCCAATGTTTATAGCAGCATTATCAACAATAGTCAAAGTATGGAGAGAGCCCAAATGACCATCGACAGATGAACAGATAAAGAAGATGTGGTATATATCTATAGAATGGAATATCCCTCAGATATCAAAAAGAATGAAATCTTGCCATTTGCAATGATGTGGATGCAGCTAGAGTGTATTATGCTAAGCGAAATAAGTCAGTCAGAGAAAGACGAATACCACATGATTTCACTCATATAATTCAAGAAACAAAACAGATGAACATATTGGGGAGGGGCAGGAAGAAAAAAGGGAGAGGGAAACAAACCATAAGAGACTCTTAGAGAACAAACTGCAGGTTGATGGAGGGAGGTGGGTAGGGGATGGTGTGCTAGATGGGTGATGGCTTTTAAGGAGGGCACTTGATATGATGAGCACTGGGTATTATAGGTTAAGTGATGAGTCACTGAATTCTACTCCAGAAACCAATATTGCACTATATGCTGTATGTTAATTAACTAGAATTTAATACAAATTTGAAAAGAAAAAAAATTGTCTTTTTTTAAAATTTTTTTTTTTTTAAAGATTTTATTTATTTATTCATGAAGACAGAGAGAGAGAGAGAGAGACAGAGAGAGAGGCAGAGGGAGAAGCATGTCTTTTCATCTTTTTAATCTTTATTGCATCCACACTTAGGTCCTCTTTTTCACTGCTGGCACTGATATTTGTGCTTTCTTCATTTTGCTTAATTTCACCCAAGGTTTGTTGTATCCCTTAGACTTTTCAGACCACCACCTTTTATCTTTCTATTGTATTTTTTTCTTTCATTTCTGCTCCTATATTTATTATTTACTCTGAGTTTGTTCTACTGTTTTTTAACTGCTTATTTTATAGATTCTCTAATTTCTTAAGTTTAATGTTTAATTTCCCATCTTACCTCTTCTTGAATACATTCATCTAAGGTAATAAACTGACCTAGAAGTATACCTTTAAAATTAACTTTTTTTACTGATGTATAATTCCACAGAAGAAAATGCATAAATCTTCAGTTTTCATTCTGATGTGTTTAACAACTGTATATGCCCACTTAATATAATCCATCAAGATCCAGAAAATGTCCATGATGCTAGAATATTCTATCAGGCCCCTTTTCATTAGTCTCCTTCCCAGAGACGCCCTATGTTCTGGTATCTTTCATGATGGATTAGTTCTGCCTGTTCTTGGACTTCACATAAATGTAAAATTACAGTATGTATTCTCCTGTGTCTGTCTTTTCACATGCATCACCAGTAGGCTGTTCTTTTTCATTGCCAAGTAGTATGCTACCATCTGAATATGTCACAACTTGTTTATCCATTCTTCTATTGATAGATATTAAAGTCGTTTCCAGTTTACAGCTTTTACAAATCATTTTTTTGGATAATGTCTCTTTTTGTCCATTTTAAAAATTGGGTTTACTGTCTCAATCTTTATTATAAAGACTTTTTATATTTTCTGGACACAGGTCTTTATCAGATAGATGTTCTGCAAATATTTTCTCACAGTCGCTGGGTTGGATTTTTATTTTCTGAATGATATGTTTTAATTAGCAAAGCATTTGATTGTGAGAAAGCCCAATTTAATTTTTATTTTCCCTTTGAATTAGGACTTTTTCCAGTCTGCCAAAATATCTTTGACTATCTCCAAGGTTGTGAGTATATAATGATTCATCTTAATCTGTGCATGGAATGAGACACAGGTGAAAATTTTAAACTATCCATTAAAAATTTTATTTCAGTATTACATTTTATTACTAAAAATGTTGGTTGGGTTATTTTTAATCTGCTTGATGAGTTTCATAATATTTTCATTAGAATTTTGATACACTGTTGTTTTTAACATATTAAACAAGGTTATTTTCTATGCTGTTGCTATTACTTTCAATAACTAAGCTATTTGAGTCCCATTTTTGTCATTTGTTTGCTAGCCCTTACTCTTTGGCTTTAGAGGGTATTGTGTTTTGTGATTTATTTCTTTGCAAATTTGCACTGTACTTTCATTTTGAGGAATTCTTAGAGCTTGAATTAAAAGTGTGTTCCTTAAGAAAGAATCATTCTTGTTTCAGTCAGGTGCTCAGGAGCACTCCTAATCAAGTATCATCTAAAATAAAATTTTAGATGAGGGTTTTTGTTCCCAGATGGGTGGTGTGAATTTTGACCTTAAACCACACACATGAGGACAGGATTTTCTCCTTCTTAAACTATCATGCTGAAGTAAGGAAGTTTCATTCCTGTCTCTTTTGATGGATGAACTTTTCCTTTCACTGGGGATATAGTTTTTTGGGGTCCTCAGTATGGGTGAGAGTCTCCTTTTAGATTTCCCAATGTGTACAGGCTAGGCATTATATTCTTTTCTGTGATTTTCATAAGATTTTCTAAATGGGTCTTCAGGGTTCTCATTAATTGATAGTTGCCCCAGGATAACCAGCTATTTTGTGCTTGCTTAACTTTCTGGATTCCTGTTTATACTCCATTTTCACTCTGAATATTTTCCTTACTTTTTTGTTTACTCAATAATGCATTTTAAATACAGCTAATATTTTTTAGTGTCTTCATTTTGAAGTGAAAGGTGTTTTGAGGATATCTAGTCCCCTGTATTACATGTCAGAAATCGAAAACCCATATTTTCAAAGTGTTTACAGCCTCATCAGCTAACAATAATACAATTCGCAAAACGAAACAACAAAAGACAAAACTAGATGTATTGTGTATAGATTAATAGTAACTTTGATCTAAATATGTGAGGTTCCAATCATCATGAAGACTTTTTAGAAAGTAAAGGATTATTTTCTGCCCTCAGTATATCCAAAGATGATATTCAAAAATGGCACATGTACTGGTTGATTAAGCAGGAGAGAAATCAAATCATTTGGGGGGAAAAAAAAAAAAGAACAGACAATAGCCATGTTGGTAGATTCTTGTTAAAACAGCAGCCTCCAGTGCATGAAATATCATCGGGGGCCAAGAGTGACCAGAGATTCCTGTTGATTAAAATATCACCACTACATTTGATACTTAACCTACCATAAAAATGAGTAGACCACCGTTCAATATTTTCAGGTCATGGCTCTTATCTACCTGAATCCAAGGATTTACTAGAAAAGTTACTACATTTGTGGACTCAATGTTCGTTACTAGAAAGGAAATGGAAATAAATATCCTCTAGAAATAAGCAAAAACGTAGTTTAGGATTATAGATTGGCAGCAGGATGTCTCAAAGGAAAAAGTTTTGTAGACTTAATGTTTCTGGATATCTCAATGAAACAAGCCATTGACAATCAAATGAGTTTAAGCATTTCAAATAAGCCTACTTCAAAATTTTTGTAAAGTGTTAATAAGTTCTTACCTTACCTTACCTCTGTGGTACGAATAATGTCAACACTGCCTGAAGACTTCTCTTTAGCTTCTTTTTTGTTGTTGTTCTTTTCATATCTCGCTGAGTAGTTCATGGTTTCCACAATTCAGTGACTCATCACATTCTATTTCAACTAAATAAGCATAAAGCAGAAATAAAAACATACTTGACCACATAATTTTACCTTTCCATTAGCAAAACATCTGAGCAAATATATTGTACTTACATCTATTACTTAATCTTTTATATTTCCCCCCTCTACTTAGTATGCTTCCCTTCTCATCAATAGAGTTCATACTTAGCCTTTGAAATCTGTTTTGTAGACTTTTTGGAGTATGTTTTCTCTTTGGGATGTTCCGCCTCTTGATGTTTTAATGGAGTTACTGTTAGGCATTGGGCAGGTCCCTCTCCCACCTGGCTGTCATCTCCCATCCAAGAAAGACCTCCAAATAAGCAGTTTATAAATCCCGCTCTAGATTTCAGGCGGAACCCTGAAAAGATACCCTATTGCTCTGGCCTACTTTTTGTTGTTGTTGTTCTGCTGAACTTCTGAATACTAGGAGTACTGGGACCAAGATTTGGATGTGAAGCCAAGGGAAATGTACCAAAGAGAGGGCTTTCACGTCAGGCAAGAAGTTCCCATGTACCCAGTTCACCAAGGCCAGGGAAATCTTCTAGGTCTTTGCAGTCAAAGCCCTAGAAATACTGTGGCAACATTTTCTCCACTGGGGAGTAGGGAAGTGAAAGGGAGAAGGTCACTCTACATGTACCCACTCTCCTCCCAACTCCAGAGGTGCTGACCATGTAAATAGTTTCGGTGGTACACATGTGAGTAAAGGTGACAGAAGAAAAGCAACTAAAAAGTCATTTTGCCCAAAGCCTCCTTTGTCACATCCCATGTGAACCTGAAAAGTGGGATTTGTACATTCAAGGCCCAAGCCATCTCTCTTTCATTCATATGCTACATATGAAAAAGTGAGCCACGTCAATAAAAAGAACAAAATAAAACTATCTTCACTGAATTATTTTGCACATAAATAGTTACTGAAATACATACTTTAATTCTCACTTTTACATCGTTTTTTCTTAAAAATATTACCCTGGGGTAGGAAAATATATATACATATATATTGCCCTGGATGATTAGGAAAATTAATAACCTAATTTGAAAATCCCAACTCTCTTAATATGTTAAACCAAAAAATTAACAAGACTCATCTTACTGTGTTCTAAGACAGTCTCAAAAGAAATGATCCCCAATCCTTTGTAATCATCAACCAGCCCACTGTTTACAATCAATTAACTTTTAATTCCCACAACATACTTATCACCAAGATAATTTTCAGAAATGTGCACATCACATTCAGATAACCCTCACTGCTCCCTCTGTACTAGACCTCATTTCCACTAACAGGACAGAATTTTGGGGAGCTGACACATTCCAACAGGAACCTGGCAAGGTTCACTGAGGATTTTCCACAGTTGCCCAAAGTCCAAGCTATCACTGGACATCATCATTGTGCTGAGAAGCCAACACCAATTATAACCATGCTGCTATACTTGAGACTGCAGGATAGCGATCAGTGGACTCCAGTGCCACCTACAGGCTATACCTTTATTGAATTCTTTTCTCAGGACAAAAAGACAATGTACCTGAGAGGTGATGAATTACACTGCTCACCAGAAGCTAAAGCAGATTCTTCTGCTTTGGCTCTTCTGCAGTTGCCTTTATTTTAGAGACCAATAATTAATTATTCCTGAATGGGCCTAATTTAAAATACAACAGAGGGGCGTCTGGGTGGCTCCGTCCATCAAGCCGCTGCCTTGGGCTTAGGTCATGATACTGGGGGTCCTGGGATGGAGACCCGCATCGGGCTCCCTGCTCCACAAGGAGTCTGCTTCTCCCTTTCCCTCCGCCCTTCCTCCCCACTCGTGCTCACTCTCTCTCTCGAATAAATAAAATCTTAAAAAAAATAATAAAACAGAAACCAAAGTTTTTATATTATTATCAGAGGAGATGGATTCATTATCTATTCTCTAGTATTGTGATGAGACTGTCCAAGCTGGTATGGTTAAAAGATGACAGAAAGGGGCACCTGGATGGCTCAGTCGGTAAAGCAACAGATGCTTGATCTCATCTTGGATCTTGATCGCAGGGTCATGAGTTCAAGCCCCATGTTGGGCTCTGGGCTGGGTGTGGAGCCTACTTAAAAAAAAAAAAAAAAGATAAGAAAATATTGGGATACTGGTATAGTGCCATTAATACTAATACCATTAATACTTTAACCAGTTTAGATCATTAACCTTTGGTGGTTAATATAAATTATCTCATTATATGTACAGACTATGTCTACACAGTAGTTAGTCAACAGGTGCTTAGACAGTATTACAGATAATTTGTCTGTATAATAATTACCCAAATCATCAAATATTCAATAAGTATCTACTCTGAAATGGGCATTATGATAGTAAAAAACTCTGTTCTGGAGACTTGCGTTATGCATTTTATCGATCTAACTTAATTGAAACTACTTGCATTATAAAATTTGCCTACCTTAATTAAAATTAAATTAAAATTAAATAATTAAGCAAATACTTGTTGAGCTTCTACTATGTCCCCAACAGTGAGCTAGGGGCACAATACCACATTAGGTGCAAATACAATGAAATGAAAATTCCTTGTTCCTATCATCAAATAGTTAACATTGTAATTGAGATGAGGAGACATATACAGATAAAAACATAAAGGAGAGTTCCAGGGAGTAGGTGTTATAAGAAGTGAGAAACATTAAGAGATTACAATAAGAACAAGGACTTTAATTAAGCCTAGAATGGACAGACAGAAGCAGACAACAGGGGTAATGAAAAAAGAGGTTTGGTAGTATGAATGGAAGAGATGTATGAGCTCAAAACATACTCATGGCCAAAACCACATTTCTTTTGCATCTGTGACATAAGAGAACTTCTGCATACTTCTTTGGTTCCCACATAACTCTGCATACTTCTTTGGTTCCCACATAACCCATTAAGGGCCACTATTATTATTTCTATTTAATAGATGAGGATATTGAGCCTGAGAGAGGCTGAATAACTTGATCCAAGTCACTGAACTGAGAAGGAGTAAAATCAAGATTCAAACCCAAACTTTATCATTCCAAAGTAGATGTTCTGAACCACCATGCCAACAATAATAAACCATCTGTCTTTAAAGGATGCAGAGTATGGCATGAGATAAATTTAGGAAGTGTAACAGCCGGGCAACAGATGGCACATTCAATTGGGTTATTCAAGTTGAGTTTGATACAGAGAATCTTTACAAAGGTGTGTGCAAGGCACAGAAAAGCCACCAGAATAAGGCAGTATCCCAACACTAGTAAACAATTTCCACCCTTCAGGGTGGAGTGGAGAGTGGGAGTTACCAAACCCCAGAAGGACAGGGTCTGATGGAGAGAGATGCCAGAGAAGATAAAAGACTTGAGTAGAAAGGAGGAATCTGAGGGAATAAATTCCCTGATGTCATCTTCCTCCTTCCCACCAGGGTTCTCACTCACACAGCTCACAGAGACAAGCCACCAGGGTCAGAGAGTAGTTGAAGAAGGGTAGAGAATGAACCTGGAGAAGCAAATGGAAGAGGGGAGGCACCAGGATGTCCTGTGAGGTTCTCAAGTGTGAGGCTAAGCTATCTAGACTTTATTCTGTTGGAAATAAAGAATCAAAAAATGTTCGGGGGCAAGGTTAATTACACATGAAAGAACTATTTTAGGAAAACTAAATTTTCATTAATGCAGATAGAATAAAAAGGTTGGCAGCAAGGACATTTTGGAAAAAACTTTGTAGAAAGTTCTGACGGGAGACTTTAGGAGCCTAAGGTGAGTAATGGTAGCAGAAGAGAAAGGAAAAGCCTTCATGGGCTATGATATTTGAAAGGAATGAACTCAATTCTCAATCACACAGACAGTGCAGTCCATCGATGAGCGAGTCTGCCTTCTGTTTTCTATTTTGTCCATTTTGGAATTTATTTTAATGGATTCATGCCTTTCATTCCATCATCAAAGACTTTCTGCAACTAACTGATGTTATTCGTTGTAAGAGCAAACATAAGCTGAGAGGTTAAGACAAAAGATCTCAGAAGTGATGACCTTACCTTCAAGGTTGAGGGGGAGCAGGGAGAGAAATTTAAAGATAACACATATTAAACTGACTGTGATCGGCAATTTTAAGTTTAAATTTTCCCCATACACTGGGGAGGTAGGTATTACTAGCATTCTACAGAAAAAGAAACATGATGAAGTTCACATGGATAGTAATAATAATTATAAACGATGATGAGGATGATGATGATGTTAAGGAAATCTGAGTCTGCATCCTTGTTTTATTTTGAGACTTAGTAACCCTGATCAAAATATCCCCAGCATCACACCATCAATCAAATTTTCAAATTATATTAATTTGATCCTTAAAATAATCAATTAGGTAAGGTGACATAAACCAAAGAGGTCTAGTAGACTAAGTGACTTTCCCACAGACAGAGAATGTCAGAGTCAATATCAAACCCTGCATTTCTGTAACTCTTCTTTTGGATTCTTACACAGTCACAGTCTCTTGATTTAACATACCAATATATGAATTCTATGTACAACGAACTTAAAAAGAAATAAAAAGCTTCACAACCAATGCTGTGGGTGAATTCCTATAAAGCTGGCTTACTTTCATAGGTATTTCCTAAATATACACCAAAAACAAAACCAATGGCAGAAGTTGAAGTCAGGAATAAAGTGGAAGGACTCTGCTTTTACTAGTTTCCGCATCTTTGATTGATGCTACCAAAGTGAAGAGGTTGCTAGAATGGCAAGTAAAATAAGAGGAAATGAGTGGGCTCAAACTAGGTAGTGTGAAGTGCTATTCATTCTAAGTGCCACCTATTGGAAGAGTAAATTTGCTAAGAAATGAATTGCAAGGAATGACACTTGAATGGAACACCTGATACTTTCAGCTCAAGTTTAGCAAAACTCAGCAGGTGTCAGAAAAATTTTTGTTTATAGAGAGAGACATCATAATCCAAAGAGATCAGAGCCTGTTTAGAAGAATCTAAAAGTCAGAAGTTTTGAACTTTTCTATATATCTGACAAGTGAGTCTGATCTTTGAAGAGTTATAACCGTCAAACAATGGCATTTTTTCTTCACTTACATAAATTATGTGTAATTATTTTTAAATGAGACACATGTATATCTGATGTCAGAAACCGGTCCCTCAAAATAAAATAAAACCCTCATCCAGGCACCTGCTTCTATTCTAGCTGCTTAGAGATGTATCAGATCATCCTTACTTTTTCATTCAAAAGTTCAGGACCCTCAGAAATGATTAAATAGAATAAGTTATTCCTAGTAATCCAGTAGTAGCTGCAAGGTGCAGCCCAAATAGGAAAACTTGAAGCCTATACCATTAGAAGAATGACATGGGAAGGTAACAAATGATCTTAAAGAGCCACTGCGGGGCAAGCTAATTAATATTAATTCCAGCAATTTGAATTAAATAGCTTTGCTTCTGAAAGGTAGAAGCACCAGGACAGAAAGGTACTAACACCAGAAAAGGAATGACATTCTCCAGGTTTTATAAAAATGTATAATCTCACGGGGCGCCTAGGTGGCTCAGTCGGTGAAGCGTCTGCCTTCGGCTCAGGTCATGATCCTGGGCTCCCTGCTCCACAGGGAGCCTGCTTCTCCCTCTCTCTCTCTCTCTGCTCGCTCCCCCTGCTTGTGCTCTCGCTCTCTGTGTCAAATAAATAAATAAAATCTTTAAAAAAAAAAGTGTGTAATCTCAGGGTTACGTTCCTGAAATTTTCCAGGTAATGTCTGTAGGGTGAGTCTACAGGCACAGAACCCCAGGCACAGAACTACGCTCCAGCCTTTTGTCGAACAGTCTGGTGCCCAAAGGCAGCATGGAAACTGCAGAGCTCCCTAAGCTCAAAGGGCCTGGTATGACTAGACAAGGAACATGTCAGAGACAGCCAGTATGGACTCCACATGTATACATAACTATACATGTGACAGGATAAAGTTACCTGTAATAAATAAACAAATAAAAATAAGGTTATTTGTGGTATTAGATTATGATTCAAACCATAAAGTAAATGTACAAGTGTAGATGCATATAAATAAGTAGTTGAATACATACATAAATGAGAGAGAATAGACAAATCTTCCTTACAGAAGAATTCTAAATAATACATGTAGATACTTCCCTACCCAGGAAACAATGTAACTGCCCTCCCCAATAGTGGGTTAGACAGTGATTTCCTAGGAAAAGGGGAAAATAGTAACTTTAGAGTAAAGAAACCTGGCAAATTGTACTTGGACTAAGTGAAGAAGGTTAATGTCCCCACTGACCTCAGGTGGTTATCATGTACCCTCTGATAGGACGTAACAAGAAGAGCCTTCTTTGTGATACTCCTTTTAAAAAACCAGTAATCCCAGGGACGCCTGGGTGACTCAGTGGGTTAAGTGTCTACCTTTCGCTCAGTTCATGATCCCAGCTCCTGGGATCGAGTCCCGCGTCAGGCTCCCTGCTCAGCGGGGAGCCTGCTTCTCCCTCTGCCTGCTGCTCCCCCTGCTTGTGTGCGCGCGCTCTCTCTCTCTTTCTCTCTCTCTCCTCTCCCCCCGCCGACAAATAAATAAATAAAATCTTTAAAAACCAGTAATCCCAGTCTGATGTGCAAAAACATTAGACAATCCTAGACTGGGGAACAATTCTACTGAACATCTAGGTGTTGAAATACGGGAAGACTGAGGAGATACTGCAGAACAAAAGATAGTGGAGACATATGATGACTACAAACAGTGTGGTCACCTAGTTTGGATCCTGGAACAGAAAAAAAACACATCAATAGAAAACCTGATGGAATCCAAAAACAATTCTGGGGCGCATTTAATATTAACATACCCGTGTCAGATTCTCAGTTTTAACAAACGTACCATGGTAATGTAAGGTAATAGTAGTGGGGCAAGCTGAATAAGGGCTATGGAGAAAGTCTCTGTTCTATCTCTGCAACATCCCTGTATATCAAAATGTATTCAAAAATAAAAAGTTTATTTTAAAAAATCAAATTAGGGCCAAGAACTACAAGCAACGTGAATACAAAAATAAAATTGCTTACATGAAAGTGGACTCCCTAATATTAGCAGGAATGGTGAAATTCTGCAATGTCCAAAGGATACAGCAGTACTTGACGATCCAAGGCAAAACGGACGTGGTTATCATAACGGGCAGCCATTGACTAGGGTAACTGTACACTCAGAAGGGGAAAAACTGATTCTTTTTAATATGTAACTACTGATTGAGCAAATGTTTATTTCTATGAATAGAGATGACCAAAATCAGTTAGTTTTTTTAAGCAAAGACAATAGTATAGTTTGTATTGCTACAAAACTATTACTATCTTTCATGTTACTATAATATGTAATAAAGACAACAGGGACCTTAATTAACTTAATGTGCCCCCATAACACCAGGTTGACCCATTACACTGATAATATCAAGCTGATTGCACATGGTTAGTAGCAGACATGTAGTAACTTATATGCTCTACTGCTTACATGCTAGAGAATCTGAGATTTAAATACTATGAAGATTCACGGGCTTGTCATATCAGCAATGTATTTATAGGTCCCCCTGTCTGAGGAATGCCAGGATAGCCCTAATTTAAAAAAAAAAAAGGGTGTTATGAACAAACAATGAATCATGGAACACTACATCAAAAACTAATGATGTAATATATGGTGATTAACATAACAATAAAAAAATTTAAAAAAAAAACAAGGGTAAATTGTTGAATGCATGCCTCCTACCACTATGAAAGTGGCAAAGCATTTGGCAAGCTTGAGTCAATTTTTGAGGAAGAACATGCTGCATATGGGAATGTTGTTTTGACTCATTTATGGGATGATCCATAACTACATACATTTTGAGGAGAGCTTAAGAAAAGGTTTTGCAACAAGTCCAAGCGATTGTGCAAGCTTCCCTGTATGTTGGGCCAAATGATCCTGAAGATTCAATGGTGCTAGAAATATTGGTAATGGATGAAAACGTTGCATTGGTTCTCTATCAAGACCCAATAATAGAATCCAAGTATAAAGTCAAGGAATCCTACTTCTGGCCAAAATGGAGTAACAAGGGCCAGAGTTACCCCGATGCCAGAAATCAATTAAAGTATCAGACAGAATTAACTGAAACAATGGTTTTCAAAACTGAAGTAGCAAGCGAAAAAAAGTCAGTGATCCCAAAAGCTATGAAATGAACCATGAAAACACTGAAACTCTCCATTTACTGCCTGCAGATGATTTGCAGACCACAATTCAGGGACAGAGAACCCAGGCAGAGGTTCATAGAGGCCATGGAATCTCCCTGAGTTGTGGGGGTAAATCTGGAAGCCTGGGAAAGCAAAACTGGCTACAAATCACAATCAGAGTATATGAGAGGAGAGAATATCAAGGAAAGAGAGTTTTGGAGGTTTTTAAAAGGCTACCCTCAAATCTCCAGCTGAGTACTTACCAGTACATGCATGTGATGGATCTACTTGAGGAAAGAGCCAACAAAGCAAGATTCAAGGGATAAATCTATGGAACTCATATAAGGCCAGCAGTATTTCCTATTCTTAGCAGCCAAAATAGAAATAATTCACTGGTCATCAGATAGAATACACAAGGAAACTGCCTCAATAGTGGAGTAGTATCAGTCCTAAAATTAACGCTGCATGCATCCCATCTAACAGGTTAAAAGCAAGACCCAAAATAATCAACCTATTTCCAAGTCACTTTAACCGCAATAACATTTAACAAGGTCGGGTAACAAAGGCCAAGAATATGTGTAAGAATAGAAAAATAACCATCTCCCAACAAGGTAAAATTCACAATTTTTGGTATCCAATAAAAAAAATTATCAGGCATGCAAAGAAGTAGGAAAATAAGATTCCATGAAAAGAAGTATCAATCAATCAAAACAGATCTCAAAATTACATAGATGATTGAATTAGTAGATAAGGACATTATTGCTGAATTATATATGTCCAAAAAGCTAAATGCAAGATTAAACATATTAAGTAGAGCCATGGGAAATGTAAAAATATTTAAATTGTATTTCTAAAGATTAAAAACTACAATGCATGAGGAGGAAAATAAAGTGGATGGGATTAACATCAGATGAAACAATGCAGACGAAAATTGGAAAACTTATAGACAGAAGGAGAAACTATCCAAAATGAGAGAGGGAAAAAAATGCTTTAAAAACAATCAGACCAAGGGCACCTGGGTGGCTCAGATGGTTGAGCATCCGCCTTCGGCTCAGGTCATGATTCCGGGGTCCTGGGAAGGAGCCCCACATCCGGCTCCTGGCTCAGCAGGGAGCCTGCTTCTCCCTCTCCCACTACCCTTCCCCCTGCTAATGCTCTCTCTCTCTGTATCTCTGTGTCTTAAATGAATAATAAAAAAAAACTTAAAAATATAAAATAAAAATAATCAGACCATTACTAAGCTACAGGAAAATATTAAGTAGCCCAACGTAAGTGTGATGATAATTTCCAAAGAAGAAGAGTGACGTGAAGACAAATAATTGAAAGGATAATTGCCAAAAATATTACAAATTTGATGAAAACAAAAACCAATAGAACCCAGAAATACAACAAACTTCTAAGTATAAAAAAATAAGTTAATTAGAAAAAAATGCACCACGGCACATAATAAATTTACTGAAACCAATAAAAAGGTAAATCTTTAAAAAAAAGAGAAAAAATAAGTTACATGCAGATGAACAAAGAAGAATGACAGAAAGGAAAAAAGGAAAACTTATTTGCATATAATATCATCATCTAAGTATAAAGTTCTATGGAATCAACAAAGAATAGAATTAAAAAGGGAATTTAAGCAATGCTGGCAGATACAAGACCAATACACAAAAATCAAGTGTATTTCTTTATTCTAACAACAACCAACCAGAAACTGAAATTGTAAAAACAATACCATTTACAGGGGAATTGCAAATGTATAAAACTCAAGGTTCACTCTGCAAAAGATGTACAAGATCTGATCCCTGAAAAGTACAAAATCCTGCTGAGAGAAATTAAAGATCCAAACAAATGAAGATAATTGGTATGCCCAGGTATCAACACACTACATATTGTCACTTCTTGCCGTATTGATCTGTAAATTCAACCCAACTCCAATGAGAAATTTCAGATTTTTTTTGTTACAATTGACAAGCCGATCCCAAAATTCATGCAAAAATACAAGACCAAAAATAGTCCAAACTGCTTTGAAAAGGGAGAAGAAGAAAAGTGGATTTCTTACACTATCTGATCTCACAATTTATTACACAGTAATAGTGACAGTAACCATATAATGTAGTATTGGTATAAAGACACATAGATCAACAGAATAGAATTCAGAAATAGCCCACACACACATATACAGAGTCCACTGCTTTTTGACGGAGTTACAAAGGAAATTCAGCACAGAAAGGTGAGTCTTGAATGGTGCGGCACAACTGAATGACCTTATGGTAAGTTACAAACTCAACTCCAAGTTTGTGGAGCACAGACACACACCCCCCCCCCCCTTTACTACTGAACAACTCCGGTCACTCTAGTAGACTGAGTACCTGACCAGGACGTATGAAGTGATTTTGTCACCTGAGGTGACTATCATGACAGTTCTACTAAATCAATGTCAGGAGGTTGAAAGTGGAGTCCATTTTATTAGGGAAGGGATACATTCATACTCAGCCATGAAAAAATCCCTGAGTGTAAGGAACCCAAGTTTTTTTTTTTTAAGATTTTATTTATTTATTTATTCATGAGAGACCGAGAGATAGAGGCAGAGGGAGAAGCAGGCTCCCAAGGAGCAGGGAGCCTGATGCAGGACTCAATCCCAGGACCCTGGGATCATGACCTGAGCTGAAGGCAGACGCTTAACGACTGAGCCACCCAGGCGCCCCAGGAATCCAAGTTTTTAATAAGATCCTTTCCTCTTAAGGAGACATTATCTCTACCTTCCAATGTTGTTTGCTATACAAATAGGATATCCAGAAACAATACTATGTCCAGAATAAAAGTAGTCAGGCCTTTGCTCCTAAGACGTGCAGAAATATGAGACCCCTAAAGAATCCTCAGTACCCCGCTAGGGGGATGGACTGATTCTGAAGGATTAGGCTCACCCCACTGCAGCCTTAGCTGGAAGGAGGCAGCATGACATCTATTTCTGAATGAATCCTGAAGTATTGACTATTCTATGGAACTGGTATTCTGAAACCAGACTGATTTTGTGTCTTAAAATAACACCAAAGTTCCTATCTAAGAAAAAACTAATCACACTGAGCAAATTAAAGGGCAAAGAGGGAAAAAACTGTTTGCTTTATACTTGGATCCCACTAACAATCTTGATATCAACACGCCACTTAACACACACAACTTGTGCATACCAACAACATCCGTCACAGAAAATTCTCCTGGGGAATTAAAACTTTACTATTTTGCCTTACAGGTTTCAGCAATGCTTGGCTTTTATTACAAATAACATATATTACCTTGCTAATTTGGAAAAAAATCATAATGAAAAAAATTGAAAACAGAAAAGTTTGGGAGTCTCGAATGGATTCAGGAATTAAACAACAACACCTTTTGAAAAATTACCTTCTTTCTCCAACCATCACAATCTCATATTAAAGGACTCTTAAGCAGAGACACGGCCATTCTTGCCCAGCCATATTCAAGAAGCTAAACCATATCTAGCACATCTATCAGTTCGATTACAGCCTGGTTCTGTGAGAGCAAAACAGCGCTTCAGAGAAACATACTGGCTTTGGGGGCAAGAGACAAGTGAGAACGAGAACTTCATTAGTTGGAATTAATCGTCAGTGATACAGAATGATGCAAAGAAAATAGGCAAGACAAAACAAATATCTTTGAAACAAGACTCCATTCTGGTTGCAACAGTCAGAAACAACTACTTTCTGAGAAAAAGTAGAGGTTCTTAGATAAATATCTATGGGAATCCATGTACCCAGTGGGCTACTCTAAACATTACACTAATCAGAAATACTGTATACTACTGCTTAATGTGATTTCCTGATTTAAACTAAAAATTAATGCAGTAGAACACACCTCTTGCTACACAGATCTACTCAGAGGCACTGTATTTAAAATATCAATAAAGGGGCGCCTGGGTGGGTCAGTCAGTTAAGCATACGACTCTAGGTTTCAGCTCAGGTCATGATCTCATTGGTCATGAGATGGAGCCCCAGGTAAGGCTACACACTCAGCAGGGAGTCTGCTTGAAGAGTCTCTCCCTCTGCCCTCCCCTAACAAGCTCTCTCGCGCTCCCTCTCCTTCTCTCTAAAATAAATAAATAAATCTTTAAAAAATATATATCAATAAAAATTACTAAGAATCAGCTTTGGAATGATGCAACAGTATAGATTTTCTCCCACCTTGAAAGAAATTGATAAGAATTATCTTGTCTAGTTGTATTAAATATCATAACCTCAAGATAATTCATACAGAATAAATTGATAAGGCAAAATATTTTCCTTAAAGTGAGGCATATGTATTGAAAGCCTAATCTAAATATTAGTGTTTCACAAATTCTAGAATTTCTGATCAAAATATTACAATATCAATGCCAACTGTGCTTACAATGTCTCAGCCAATCAGGTTTTAAATAGTAATACTGGGAGACAGAAAGAAGGAAGACAGACAGGAGTTCCTGTTTTTGAGGACTTCAGAATTAAGTCAGGGGCGCCTGAGTGGCTCAGTTGGTTAAGCAACTGCCTTTGGCTCAGGTCATGATCCTGGAGTCCTGGGATGGAGTCCCGCATCGGGCTCCCTGCTCAGCGGGGAGTCCGCTTCTCCCTCTCCTGCTCTCCCCTCTTATGTACTCTCTCTCTCTCATATTCTCTCTCTCAAATAAATAAAAATCTTTAAAAAAAAATGAGCAACAAAAATTAAAAAAAAAATTAAGTCAGTAAATTGGGCACTTAAGCACATGAAAGAAAAATCAATGAACTGAAATTTTCAGTAACATATTAAGAGAAAAGGAAAAACACCGTGTTGACCTTCTGTCAAAGATTAGAAAACTATGTATATTTTGTGGGACTAATAAATTGATGAATTACTGGTTTAGAAGAGCTCAGAAAAAATTCCTGGTAACTAAGAAATACTCAATATTCATTTGGAAGCCGTACTAACTCTTGTCATGGGAAGACTGGAGGTTGGTCTCTCAGAGAACAAGTTTATTTTCTGGATCTAGAGGCAGAAGGACTCTCTGGGTGCAGCAAACATGATGTATTAAAATTCAAAGAAGTTGCTGATCAAAAATTATGCAAGACAGACATGACCCAAAGAGGCATGAGAGGAGCCCAGAAACCTCCCCAAGTTAGAGGAAACCAGATACGAAAGCTCATGCACCGTAATAAGCTTCTGAGCACTGAGAGCAAATGCAAAGCACTTAGGCACAAATGATGTGGCGTGGAGATCCTGAGTAATTAGTAGAACTGCTAAATACGCTTCTCTATGGACATCTACGAGTGGGTGAACAAGTGTGGTGCTTTATTTACAAAGGTATGGGTGTGGGAGGTGGATTCAAAAAGAGTCACACACATTTGCCAAATGCTTAAAGAGGATTCTTAGTCTGTTTTTCCAGGAATGGAGTGAAAGGAGGAACTCTCCAGTTGTTTTCACAAACTGACAGAAGCTAGGTTTGAAACAGCCACATAACATAAACATTAAAACAGAATTGTATTCTCTGCAGAACACAAAACCAACATTATATTTAGAATATATAGTCTAATAAGGGTCTTTTAATTAATGGAACAATTTAAGCCAAATTTTCTTTTTATTCTGAGGGTAAATGGACATTTATAACTAACATGCCCTGGTTATATGCAAATACAAGTGAGTCATGGCCCATTTTTGAGAAGCACATGCATTCTGGAAGCAGTGCATGCTAATTACAGTACTTATTGAAAATCACCATTTTGACAACTATAATTTTGCCACCACCTTTCCAAATCCTAAATTGCAAAGTATCTTGTAGCAAATATATTTTAACTAAAATATACTCTATTGCAGCTGCTAAAAATTTCTGAGACTGAGTCCTCTTTTGTGAACAAGGACACCATATGACATCTTTAAAATACTGTTTAATGATGGAACTGCCCAACAACTATTTTATTTTTAAGATGAATATACCCCCTGGCACATACAATAATTATTATTAATAACAAACTTCTATAAAACAATACATAATTAATACTCATTGAGGACAAGCTACACACCAGGCATTGTGCCTAAGCAGCTTACATGCCTCTCTCCGTTTTTCTATCTACCTATTGTCTATCTAATCGCTCTATCTAGCAATTAGACCAAACTGTATAATTTAATACTAAATTCTACTCTCTTTAAATAACATTACGAGCAATTTGGAAAAAAAAAAAAAACAAAGGGTGACTGGGTGACACAATCAGTTAAACGTCCAACTCTTGGTTTCCACTCAAGTCGTGAACTCAAGGGTCCTCTGCTTGAGTTTCTCTCCCCCTCTGCTCCTCCCCCCATGCTCTCTCTCTCTAAAATAAATTAATAAATCTTTAAAAAAAAAGAAAAAATATAAATGACAGAAAATAATCCAGTTCTATGTAAGTTAACAAACATATTTTACCAATTCACTAATATAGCCAATGTCTTTACTACAATGGGGTAATTTGAGAAGATATTATAGCAATATATAGTGTTCCAGACAACAAGTTTTAGTCTTATCAAATTGAAATGTGCCTTTAATTACCAAATAAATCTTTGATAATATTTATTTATTTAACTTTCAGATATAAGTACTTGATTTACAGAAATCATTTATTAAGTACCAAAACTTCACAAGACTCCTTCTAATTACATATAAAAGTAATATATAAAAGAAATCTGTCTCAAGTTTATAGAACTCTTTACACTTCATTAGCTGTATATTTAATTCTGATTACTACAACAGTAAAAAGCAATTTCGTAATAGGTTGCATGCAGAAACTTGTAATTAAATTAGAGTTAGAGGTAACAATTCAAGAAGTTAAATTATATATTAACCTACAGAATAGAGAATATTATTATGCTGAACATTGGTGACAAGCCAAGCCCTTACAGCCAAAAAAAATTCATTTACTGCCCCCCACCTTTCTTTTTAATGAATAAAATTCAATTTTTAAAAATAATGTAAGAGAAAAATCAAATATATATCTTCTGTTATTTTTAATGAGCCCTACATGTGCATTTGGTTAAGCAATAAACTCACTTTTTTCCTAGTACTGTCTGTAGAACCTATTGTTGGGGCAAGGTAAAAAATAGGAAGTTTGGAAATAAAATTTCCAAAATTGTTTCAGTGTTAAATTGTATCACTATGAAACACATTTCATTAATTTCCAAGATTAAAGCTTTCTTGATTGATAAATTTAAGACCTTTTTTGTTCAATATTAATGATAGACAATTCATTTAAAAGGGAGAAATTATGATCTTAAATATTATATTCACTTAGTTTTCTGTCAATTATTAAAAATTGTTTTTCACCTTCAATGTGTGAATTCAATGAATATTTCAACAAGTGATAGGTATGTTTAATAATGGCTTAAATAATGAATAAATTTTACATTAAGCTTTTACACAATAATTACTGAAAATGCTACAAAAAACTACATTATAAAACTCCTTTCTTAAGTCTTATGGTACTGAAAAATACAATTAATAACATATATTGATGAAACATAATTTTGGAAAGACTGGTGTTTATACAGATTTTTATAACTTTTATACATCCTCACCGAAAACATGCACATAGAAATTCACAGTGACCAGTACATTGTTTAGTTTCAATCCTGTGGTGTAGGAAACAGAACGCCACAACAACCACTGGTGCCTGTTCGCTCAGACTCCGAGATCTCTGAGGAAACTCGAGATTGCAGGGTTAAAAATAACCCGGAAAGGGGCAGAGTGAAATGCCCCTGGAACGTGAGTGGTCAGTTCTAAAGTCCGCCCCAGAAGATGTCTTGTAGATAGGAAGCCAGCTGTAAACCGCACACAGTGCACTCCCCTTTGTTCCCTCGTCCTGTAAATTGTTTTAAAGATTTTTATGTGCTTGACTAACCCTGTATACATGGAGGAATGTGCCTTACTATGCCCCTGCTGTAAATCATTATAGATCTATATCGCTGTAGAAGGTATATAAGAGTATGGAAAATAAACCTCAGCGCCTCGGGCTGTTAGCTCGGGGTCCCCTGTGCCTCACTCTACTGTCCTCTCTTTTTCTCAGTTCCTTCGCCGCCCCAGGTCCCCGACTCTCGGAGGTCGACACTGTGGTACTAGATTAGTTTAGTTTTCCATCAGGCCAATTTCCTTCCCAAACATTTTCAAACAATGTCTATGTTCTCCGATAAATATGGAACTCTGGAAGAATATTTAAATAAATAAAATTTAGCAGAGATCTGACCAAAACCAAAAGCCACGCCTACCAACATATTTACTTTTGTAACAACTTGGAAACTGGCTCCATATTTCAGTTAGCACAGAGCCCTTGAACCTTTCACATACCTATGTATGATATATTCCAAAATGTCTAGATTCTGCCTCAATTCCTTAATCTGATACAAAGTTGTGATACCCAAGAGTTGAAACACAGAATATTATTATTTGGATGCAACATATTGGCCTCAATACCCACAGGTAAACAATGTAAAGGGCTCACGGATACAAGGATAATCCAAGTTAAGGACTTCCCCCTGAGATTTTTAAGTGGGAAAACAGAAAACTTGAATCCAGAATGGAGAGAAAAGCTGTTATATTATTATTCCACTCCACTTTTTAATAAAATGTTCATCAGATACCACAACTTCTTTGGCATTTTGAAGAATAGGTCTATTATCAGCAACATGTAAATTTTTCCTCCTCCCAATATTTGAAAAGCTTAGTCATTACACTAATAGAAAATAGCTTCCAATAATCAGAGAAAAGTAGCTTTTCAATGACAAATGGCTTACAGCAAGACTAAAGTGTTTGCACAATATTTCTTAAACCTGACAAATATTAGGAAATTTGAATACGAGAACACAAAGTACATTTTCCGATTTTAAATTATATTTTGTAGCTAAAAAGAAATTTTAGATAAAATAACGACTCTGTAAGAATAAGACAACCAAGTTGATGATAAGTACAATGTAGCCAGCATCTAAGTACAAGCTTGTTATAAATGCCAGTTTTGAAAGTATAAATATGTATTATTTGCATTAAGATAATTCACAACTCTGTATATTTTGATGATGCTTCAAATTCCTCAAAATATCCAAATACATATTATTTTTTATCTATTCACAGATCTTACACATTGAATTACTACATACATATTGATTTTCAGTATCTTTTGAAACCGTAACAGAAGTAACACTTTTAATTAAGCACCAATAAATCAGAAAAAAGGTTACATGTTTTTAAAAGCTATTTCATCAAAGTAAAATATTGGTGTTAGCTTGTTACCAAGATTTAATTTATGCTATCTTCAATGACTACCCCTTTCTAAGCAGTTCTCCTTTTCCTACTTCTTAGAAATTATTCAATGAATAAAAGAACGTTGCTATAAACATACATATTGTAATTTTTACCATATGTAAAAAGTTTGGTTTTTAACATTTCTATGAGGTATTGTCCTAGCCATTTTAGTGAAGAAATACAAGAACAATAAATAATAGTTATCTGATGACAATAAATTATATATTTACTTCTAGCTTCCAGAAGCCTACTTATTTTTTACTGGATTAAAAGCTGGTACTGGGTGAGACCAGAATCGCCAACTTTTGCAATTTTCCTGCTGATAAAAATGCTGGATAAGCTAACTTGTACTGTTTAACTGAAAGAGTAATATTTGCCTACATGTCATGGAAAACAGACAAAATATGTTTCTGGTGCTTTTTCATTTTGTCAATGCTGGAATACCTCTTATTGACAGAAAAGTTGCAATGCCAAAGGCTGAAAATGGATTCTGACTTTAAGATTTTCAAAAGCTGCTAAGTAAATTAAACAAGTACACAGACAAATAAAATACAAAACAAAATAAGAAATATGGCCTATGAGAGACATGGGTACATGCTATAGAAATTGAAAGGAATAAAAAGATGGTTTCTGGCTAAGGGGCAAGGCAGAGAAAATCAGGAGATGCTTATAGTAGTATTGTTCCCATATGGCCTCAGCAGATGGGAAGAAACTGGATATTACGCTTAAAGATACTCAAATTTGAAGAAAAAAAGAAAAAGAAAACTTCACAGTATAGAGGCCCTGGGCAGGCTGCCCTAAAATGTGCCACTTTGGCATAAAGATTATTTTGAGTTAAAATAAAAGCCCACCAGGTACAGGAAAGGCACTCTGCCTCCCCCAAAACTTCCCCAATTTATACTGGAAAGGAGAGCTTATACCAGGAAGAGCAGGATTGGCAGAGACTCCCCTTTACCTAAAAAGGAACTAATCTGTATAATAGAACCATGTTGTTTTTCCAAAAACATCTCCTTCTACCTTCTTGCTAAAGACCTTTATCCCCTCTGAGTCCTCAGGCCCCTATCCCTCTCCTAAGCTCATATAAGCTTAATGTTGCCTCATTGTGGAATTCCATGTCTGTGTGGATTCCCTTTACGGACGCCTATTAAATTTGGTTTTCTTTTTTTAATCAGTCTCATGTCAATTTGATTCTAAGTCCAGCTGGAAGAACCTTAGGCAGTGGAAGATCTTCCTATCTGACATGAGTTATAAAAAAGTATTTATGGCCTTTCTTGTGTTTAGGAAACCATAACTTAAAATGTACATTTTCACTGTGCTCCATAAGAAAAAAAAATGTCTTTTCATTTATGTGTCTCTTGCAAATATGCACCTTGCCTATTAGTAGCTGCTCAATAAATTACTGCTAAACAAATGGACTATCTAAAGTACACCTACTTCATGGGACAATTTTTTAATGGCATAAATAAACAGTACAAACTCTACCAAGAAACTGGATACTTCTATAATAGACATCAATTTACTTACACTACTAAGTTATATGTTAATAAATTAGTTGTCAAATGCTTTATGATACTCTATCACTAGATCTTCAGCCTATAAAAACTCCATGTGTTTATTAAGAACACTGGATGTTCAAGAGCTCAGGCATTGTACATTTTATGTTGCACAAAGTTTTATAATGAAGCTGTCAACTTTCTTCCATTTGAGTAAATAGAAAACAAACCTCATTTTAAAACAGACACTTCCATGCCTCTGTGTGTACCATGAGCCACAAATAAAGAAGAGTTGTGGGTATGAGAAATGAAAGAATGTTAGCATTAAAACTTAAAGAGCAACACCAATCAATCTGAGAGCTATATGAGAGATTTTAAGAAACTTAACCTCCATCATATTTATTACTTCCATGAAACAGAAAGTCTACCAAAGTCGCCCTTAAGAAAGTCTGTTGTATTTTCTCAGAGTGTAAATAAACCTTTCATGGTGGATGCTATTTTTATTTTAAAACATTTGCAATTTCCCACTTGTTCAATATTTCAAGTGTAGCATATAGGATACCCATTATTATCCTTAACAATAAGAGGAGAACTATCACATCTTACAGTAAACTTTGGTATGAAATAGCCTATTGAAATGGTATGCCCTTTTTAATTTTTATTAATTAAACCACTTTTTTTCCCCCTTAAGCCCTACAATTACTTGAGAGGATACAGTCAAGTATTTCTTTAAAAAGATTTATTTATTTATTTATTTATTTATGGGGGGATGGGAGAGCACACGCTCACAGGTGCACAAGCAGGTGGAGGGGCAGAGGAATAGGGAGAGTGAGGATCCCAAGGTGGGCTCAATCTCACAGCCCTGAGATCATGACCTGAGCCAAAATCAAGAGTCAGACGCTTAACTGACAGCCACCCAGGTGCCCCTATAGTTAAGTATTTTTGAGGAATAAACATTTCTGTATTTTCTTCCAGGATCAAATGATTCAAACAAACTTCCTTTTCAGGGAAAATTGAAGACCAGATACTGTTGAGGATTCTCCCACTGAAACAATGGTGTGTGTGTGTGTGTGTGTGTGTGTGTGTGTGTGTGTGTGTGTGAAATAATGTATTTTTAATGCAGCACAAAGTATTAAAACATTATTTAAAATATACTAACAACTGGGCGCCTGGGTGGCTCAGATGGTTAAGCGTCTGCCTTCGGCTCAGGTCATGATCCCGGGGTCCTGGGATCGAGTCCCGCATCGGGCTCCCTGCTCCTTGGGAGCCTGCTTCTCCCTCTCTCCTTCCCTGTCTCTCATGAATAAATAAATAAAATCTTTAAAAAAAAATAAAATAAAATAAAATATACTAACAACTTAACCAAAAGAAAAAGAAGTTTCACATAGTTTAACTCCTCTTCCCTCCTTAAAAAAAAGGAAAAGCCTGAATATGAACAGGAAAGAGTAACAATAAATGCAAATATTCTACAAGGGCATCTGTCATAAACTGGATGGCCTTGAAATTTGGTTATCAATGACATAGTGTTCAGGGATCCAAGAAAAAAAGTAGCTCCTGCCCACCATGTAGATGTCCAATCCAAGAAGCCCCAGTAAACTAAGACCCTAGAGCTCTGCTATCCATACAGTAGCCACTAGCCAATGTGGTTATGGAGTACCTGAAATCTGTCTAGTGAGACTGAGAAATTTAATTTTCATTTGTACTTAATTTTAGTTAATTTTAATTTAAAAACTGATAATTCAGTTTTTTTTTAAGATTTAATTTTTTATTTTAGGGGGGGAGTGGGGAGGAAAGGAGGGGCAGAGGGAGAGAGAATCCCCAGCAGATGACACACTGAGTGCGGAGCCCATCGAGGAGCTGGGTGCCACCACCCTGAGACCACAACCTGAGCTGAAACCAAGAGTTGAAAGCTTAACCAACTGAGCCACCCAGGGACTCCCCTTTTCTTGTTTTTTTGTTTTTTTTTTAAGATTTTATTTATGTACTTATTTGAGAAAGAGAGTGTGTGGGCAAGCAGGGGGAGGGGCAGAGAAGATAGAGACTCTCAAGCGGACTCCATACTGAGTGCAGAACCCAAAATAGGGCTCAATCTCATGACCCAGAGATCACAACCTGAGCCGAAATTAAGAGTCAGTCTCTTAACTGACTGAGCGACCTGCTGATAATTCAGTTATTTGAAAACATACAGCTTTGTTGGGAAACCTGTATTCAAATTTATTATTTTTCTTTTTGGCAGAAGAAACTTGCCAGGATTTTGTCTTTCTCTCTTTGTTTTTTAATTATAACAACAACCTAATTTAGTTTTTTTCAAATTTGTATTTAAATTCTAGTTAACATATGGTATATTGGTTTCAGGAGTAGAATTTAGTGATTTTAGTGATTCATCACTTACATACAACACTCAGTGTTCATCACAACTAGTACCCTCTTTAATGCCCATCCTTCATCTAGCCCATCCCCCATCCATCTCACTCCATCAACACTCAGTTTGTTCTGTCTTTAAGAGTCTCTTATCTCTTTTTCCCCCTTCCCATATGTTCATCTGTTTTGTTTCCTAAATTCTGTATATGAGTGAAAAATTTTAAAAACATAAACACATGAAGCTTTTTCAAGAAAAACCTTGTCTGAATTGATGTGTTCTAAGTATAAAACACATTTCAAAGAATTAGTGTGAAAAAAGAATGTAAAATTCTTACTAACATTTTCTATATTACCTATTAGAATACCATTAAATAAAATATGACAAAAATTAATTTCACTTCTTTCTATTTTTTAATGTTACTAAAATATTTTATATTATGTATTATGGCTCACCTTACATTTCTACTGAACAGCATTAATCTAGAAAATTAACAGCCAATTTACAGATAGACTGAAAAAAATATGTCTTCCCAAAATCACTAGTAAGGAAGTTATCTGCCTTGAACTTTGATGATGGGAGCAGAAGGGAAAAAGAAAACAATCAATATAAACCTCATATATATTCTGCAACCTGAACTCATATGACATAGGTGGTCTAAAAAACATAAAGCCAGTAATTTAGTTTATAGTTGTTCCAAATTGGTAGTGAATCCAAGAAGCTGGCAAAAATTAATCCAAGTCCTCTTTGGAGGAAAACATCTTTCACAAATAAAGTTTCAAGAAAAATGAGTTTAAATAAAAAATAACAGAACTTAACTGGAAACAAAGCACTATGAGCAAAACCAAGAGAAAAAGAAAGCAGGGAGTCAGACACACAAAGACTTCAAGATTGAAAATATCAAACAGAATATATTTTATCATTAATTTATTCAACAAAGGATTACTGGGTGTCTTCAATTTTGGCAGTCTTCTATGCTCTGGAAATACAGTAATAAGTAAAATAATCAAAACCCCTGCCATCAAGGACTTTGCATCAACACAGATAAGTCTAATATGTTTTAAAACACATTTTAAAATATGAAGTGTAAAATATTCAAACATGAAAAATAAGAACATAAAATAAATATTAAGAATAAAAAGCAAACTGGCAACAGAAATAAGAAATAAATTATAAAAATAACCAGATGGACCTTACACAAATGAAAAATATAATATATTAAATTTTAAAACTGATGGCTGAATTAAATCACTGATCTACATTATCAGCTCTCTATATATTTCACTAGTGTGTGTGTGTGTGTGTGTGTGTGTGTGTGTGTGTCTGTGTATAATGCAAACAGAGACAAAGAAATAAAAAGATGAAAAATAATTTAACAGACATGAAGAACAGAGAAGATTCTGGAACATTAAATTTCTAGAATGGGAGAAAAGATAGAATGGAAAAAGCTCTTTTTGAAAAAATAATTACTGAAGATTTTTCTACAAATATGGAAGGGTACCATTCTGCTGATTCAGGTGAAGTCAGTGAGTCTACAGCAGAATAAATTAAATAAAAATCTATACTATGACTTAATATAGTGAAAAACCTCAGAGCAACAAAAATAAGAAGAATTTAAGAACAGGGAAAAAAAAAAAAAGACAAATTCCCAATGCAGGAATAACCCAACGAGACTAAAAGCTGGCTTCTCAATAGCAGGGATGAAACCAAGACAAAAAATAAATGTCCTTAGAAAAAGTAAGTGTCAACCCAGGATTATATACCCAGAGAAAATAACTTGTAAGCACTAGGGTAAAATTTAGGCATTTTCAGTCACACAAAACCTTAAGAGTTTGCCTCCAAGAGAACCAAGAAATGTAAAATTTTTTCAAGCATAGGGAAAGTATTCCAAAATGAACATCTGAACTACATGAAGGAGAACTGAACTGAAAACAAGATAAAGATGTAGGTTAATCAAAGCAAACGTTGACTGTATAAAACATAATACTGTTATGTGGGCTTAAACACAAATGGGATAGAAATAAAAGTCATATGTGAGGGGGAGAAGTGTATTGAGTGTTAATATGTTTTAATATCTTCAAATTGTTCAGGGAGAGTGTAAAATTGTTAATTGACTTGATTTTGAAATATTAAGTATGGATGTTAAAATGTCTAGGACAACTATAAAAAGCACACAGAATATATAGCTTCTACAAGAACAGCGGCATAAAAATTGAAAGAAAAAAAACACACAAACCAAATTACAATACAAAAAGAAAAAGAAAAAAGCAAAGAAGAAACAGAAAAGGTAGAATGAATAGGAAATATGAAATAAGATGGCAGAAAATAATCCAAAATAAGAGTAATAATAATAAATGTAAATGAAGAAAATGCTTCATTTAAAGACAAATGTATTCAGACTGAAATAAAAACCAAAAATCCAACAACTGCCATCCATTTATAACATAATGATAAAAAAGAAAAATAAAGAATATATATAAGGTAAATGTTAATCAAATAATCATGTGTGCTTTTATTAATACCAGGAAATATACACTTTCAGGCAAAAATAATTTTCAAAACATAATGTAGGTCAGAAATGTTTATCATTTCCAAACCTGGATGCATCTGAGGCAGCTCCAAAATATATGAAGCAAACTGACAGAAATTTTAAAAAGGAATTTAAAAAGCACCCATCATGGTTAGCTTTTCATACACATCTCTCTCTAGTTTATAAATCAGGCAAAACAATAAAAATCAGTTAAGCTAGAGAACAAACAACATAATTTACAAATTTGAACTAGCAGGACACAACAAATGGAAAATACACATTCATTTCAAGGATGCCTAGGAAATGAACACTATGCTGAAAAATTATGCCATGAAAGTTGACCATTGGCTCGTGAAGCAAGTCTCAAGAAATTAAAAAGATTTTTTTATAAAGATAAGCTTTTTTTAATCTGTCCATAAGAAAATTAATTTTACAATCAAATAATTCAAACACTTCTAAAAATGTATGAATCATGGAAAAATCATAATTAAATAGAAAAAACTACATAAAAAACAGAGGATGCAGCTATCATGGATATGCACAAAAATGTACAGTTTCAAATGCTTCTATTAAGAAGACATAGTGAAAATTACACCCTAGGCGTCCACATTAAGAGATAAACAGGCAACTAACAAACAACAGCCCAAAGAAAATAGGAAAAAATGAAATGATAAACATAAGAGGACAATCTAACAAAATACAATATATATAATAGAAAAACAAAGTGAATTATTGGTTCTTTGACATCTAAAATAAATTTGATTAACATCTGCCAAAACGTACCATAACAAAAAGGAAACAAGGCACAGTAAATGACACTAAGAATAAAATAGAAAAATCCACAAAATGATGAATACACCAGATATTAAACAGATAATCAAAGGATATTATAACTACTTTACCTCCATAAACATAAAAAATTTAGATAGAATTGGCAACTTGCTAGAAAAATTTAATATTCCAAAATTTACTCAAAAATAAATAAAAACTCCCAAAATCCTATAAACATTAAGAAAAATAAATTATTAAATAAAATAAACAGACAATTTTACTGGGGAATCAAAGAAATCCCAAATCGAATAACTGCATTTTTATACAAAATACAGAAAAAACTGAACAGTCTCAGACTCATTGGAAGGAACCAGTGCAAACTCGGTAACAAAGCTTAATAAGAAGAACATGAATAAAAAATACAGGAAATTATCATTCAAACAGTGATGCAAAAATCCTAAAAATATAATAATGAACCTAATTTAGCAATGAATGAAAATGATACTATGCTGTGACTGACTTGGGATTTTCCCAGGAATGCAAAATAGGTTTAACATTAAACAAGCAATTAATGTAATTTACTGTCTTAAAAGACTAAAGCAGAAAAATAATGACTGATCCTCCAGAGTTAAAAATATACTTAACATCCATTCGTTATTATAAAAAAAGATATCTATAAAAAGCAGGAACACAATGGTAAAATGTGAAAATTGTGTCTTTTGACATCAAAAACAATAATATGCACTAATTTCACTGTTTTTATTCTAGTATTCTTAGTAATACATTAAGATCAAACATTTCAAAATTATAAAATCATTAAAAGTCACAAAAAATAGAAAGGAAGAAATACAATATAATTTTTCACATATGATAGTATTACCCGTACAGCAGCCCAAAGAATCCAACAATAAACTAGACAAAGCAACTATAACAACATCGTTGGAATTAAAATGAATATACAAGGTATCTTTAATTAGTAACATTCAATTAGAAAAATGTAACTGAAAATAAATGTCTGGGGGGGGAAATGAGGAGGTATTAGGCAAACAATACAAAGTTCCAGTCATGGGAAATGAGTAAATCTCAGATATGTATTGTATCATATGCTTACTAAGAGGATAGATCCTATGTTAAGTATTTTTATTACACACACAAATAACAATAATAGTCATAATAACAAAAATAAAAAATGAAAAAAGTTGGAGGAAACTTCTAGAGGTGATGGATGTGTTTATGGCATAAATTGTAGTGATAGTTTCACAGGCGTATACTTATTTCCAAATTCATCAAGTTATACATATGAATTATGTACAGGCTTTTATGTGTCAATCATACCTCAAGAAGTGGTTAAAAAAAAAAAGGAGTCATTGTGAAAGTCAGCATTCAGTATTTGACTCACCCTCTCATAGACAACACTGTAAATGCTGTTAAAATTTTGTTTAAAAAACAATTTGAAGGCACTGGAGAACACCCAAAAGCAAGAGATACTGGAGAGAACCTGACCTTTGAAGGAAGTGAAGCATCCCGAGTGAAATGAATTTTTATATAAACATGGGCTCTACTCCCAAAGACACCCACCAGTTCTCATGTTGCAGAGGTGAGAGCTCAACTTTGAGATGTCAGAGGAGGGATCTGGTTTAGCAACTGAGCAGCCCTTCAGAGAGGCTACAAGAACAGCAGGGACTCTAAAATCTACATATGCACAGGGGAGATTCCAAGGGGCTGAGTGGAAAAACGATTGGCAAGCAGAAAGAAATCACATAGGTGCCAACTTCTACTCACCACAGGGAAAACAGAGTTTGAAGTATGAGTCTCCCAAGTCAGAGGAGCTTGGTAAACACTTCAGGCTTCCCATAGATTCACCCTAGCAAATCAATGTGCGATCCACAGTCAAGAAAAAAAATCAGAGATGACCCAGATGATAAAATTAGCAGGAAAAGAAATTTTCAGACCTTAAAACAGACATGTGTTCAAAGGCTCAAAGGAAAAAAAAAATCATAAAGATTAAACATATAAAGGACTCTCCACAGACAACTGGAAATTAAGAAAATAAACCAAATGGAAATTCTAGAAAAGTACAATAACTGACAATGAAAATTTCACTGGAGAAGTTTAATAGAAGATTCTGCTGGGCAGTAGAAAAGATCAATAAATTTGCAGTTCAATCAACTGAAATTATCCCATTTGAAGGACCGAGGAAAAATAGATTGAGATAAATTAACAGAGCCTCCATGAACCTCTGGAAAAATATTAAAAAATATTCTCATACATGAAGCTGAAGTGCCACAAGAAGGTGAGGGAGGGAGCAGCACAGAAAAGGATTTGAAGAAAAATAGACTGATAATTTTCACAACTTGGTGAAAAAATAATGATATAAATGCAAAAAGCTTAACAAGAAGAAAAACAGAGAAACCCTTACCTAGACATATCATAGTGAAACTGCTGAAAATCAAAGACAAAGAGTGTTGAAATAATCTTCTAGGCCCAATGTGGAGCTGCTCCCAACCAGGGTACCACAGCAGCCAACTAAAACTTAGATAACTCTGGGGTCCCTGTAAACTCTCCTTCTGACCAGAAATGCAGTATATCCAGGAAGCCAATGCCCCCCAGACACCAAGCCAACCCTGGGCCTTCTTACCCCAAATAAGCTGATATGGCCCCAGCCAACCTATTTGTTCTTTATTCTCTACCCCGTAAAAGCTTCCTGCCTCCTGACCCATTTTGCAGTTCTTTGAAAGACTGTCTCCTTCATGAAGTGTTAACTAATGTATGTTTCTATCACCTAAATCATTTTTTTAATAGTTTGTGGCAATGAAGAATGGGATCTGAAGTTGACTGCTAACAGCTTATGGGACAAAAAGCCACACAGGTGAGGTGCCTACTGAATGCTCTGAGGTCACTGTTTCTCTAGCTGATACCAAGGGCCATGGGTAAGTCACACGTGAATTTGAGCTCTGTCCCCTTGCATGCAGCTCTGCAATCCAAAAATCTATATACTTAAAAATATCAATATATTCATTTGATATCAAAAATATATTTAAATACAAATGTATTTAAATATACATAAAATATAATTTATATTTTCCATTTATATAAATGTATATAAAATATGTAAATATATAAATTATTAATTAAACATCAATAAATGTATAAATATATAATGTAGGTTACATAATACAAAATATAAATATGTATTAAATATTATTAAACTAAGTACATGAAAAGACATATTTTATATAAATTTATATTAAATATAGAAATATATAGTTTCCAGAAAGGTTCTAGGATCCTCAAAAGGTTCTGGGGTAGCTATGTTATCATTCCACAACAGGTAGCAACCATTAGTGGACTCACAAAGTCTCAGGATAAGTGCACAGCACAAACTGCTGGGGAACTTGTGAAAATAAGACAAGAAATTCAGAATTTTTTGATCAATGGCACATCAAAATCTAAGTAAGCACAAGTTAGACTATTAGAAGCCATTTAGGGTGTCTGCCACTATGAAGAAACAGTCTCATGAAAGAAATAAATAGAGCTACTGCTAACAGAAACTTCAGAAGCCAAAGCCACAAAATTGGTGGGCCTGGGTTAAGGGTTTAAAAGCCATTAGGGAGCTCACTACCTAACCCTAAGACTCCTGGGCTAGGATAAGTAAGTCAAGAAATGGGTTGGACTGACATGAGGTCACCTACCAACCTCAAGAAAATTTCTGTGCAACAAGGTACATAGACAGTAAAACACCACAAAACTCCCAACTTAGGAGCACATTGCCTCTTCAGTATTTATTTGGCTTCAAGGATAAGGCTTAGCTGAAGAATTCTGGTCTTCTAGTTTCAAAGAATTGAGCATGTCGTCTTCCAGCTCAAATGCTTATTTTATGCCTAAGAACTGTGGTTCCAGAAGCTCTAGATATCTAAAAAAAATGGCAAAATTTTACTAAAGACAACTTACTATTACAATGGATATTATGGGGAATTTTCCAATTCGACAAGATTATTCATTTAAGAAGAGCACATGAAAGCAAGGGTTCCCAAATCAAACAAACAAAATGGGATACCTATTTTAATTGGTATGCACAAGCTTCCAAGAGTCTTCAAAATTCCAAAACAGCTTCACTGAAAGATTAAAAGATAAACTGCAAAAGGCTAATGAAAAAGTAAAGACACAGGGGTACCTAAAACAAAAGACTATAAGACAGATGTGACTACTACTACTCTCCTCTAACCTCCTTTACCTGAATATTCAGAATCTACTAATCCTCTATCTGAATAGAGGCTTGAACTCACGACCCCAAGATTAAGAGTCTCATGCTTTACTAATTGAGCCAGCCTTGACTTTTTATTAATTTTTAATTTTAAGTTTTCCCATGGCTGTCTCTGAAGAGACCACAAGACCATAAACAATGTCCACCACGTAAGTGGCCTTAGAACTACAACAGCTCCAAGTCCAGCAAACTAAAACACCTGGGTCTCCCCTGTTGCAACCTCCTATGGGTCCAAAATCAAAACACTGGCCCAGGAGGAATTCTCTTTTGTAATCAACTCAGACACTAGAAAAAAGACCGTCCTCAAAGGTTTTGCCCAAATCCTTTGACACCAACTGGAATGTTCCCACAGCTAGCCTCAAAGGAGGGTCCCCATATGGTCCCCTCCCAGGGCTGATGGGACTCCAAGGGACTCTCCAGTAAACTGCTATCAGTTATTCCGTTATACAGCCATGGGAAAACTTAAAATTAAAAATTAATAAAAAGTCAAGGCTGGCTCAGTTAGTAGAGCATGAGACTCTGGATCTTGGGGTTGTGAGTTCAAGCCCCATGTTGGGTGTAGAGCTCACTTCAAAAAAATAAAAGTCACAACACCCTTAAAAAAAATAATGAAAAATCTTACCAAATTCTGGCAGATACTAGGGCTACACTCTCTACTTTAAATTCCACTCACTCCTGAACCCGCAGGTAGGATCTTGGAAAAAGCTTAGGGGTGAGAATTCTTATTGGAGTCCACTCTCCCAGATCTCTGTATTGCCCAGTAGAGAGAAGGTAAAATTTCATGTTTTCCTTCCCTTATCAAATTCAGACCCCCGGGAATTGGTTTGGGGGTACCCAATGATTGTTGATCCTTTCTAATGTCTCCTTGCCTTCTCATTTTGTGCCCTGAGAACTAGGCTAGGCTGTCTGCTTGCCTGAGACATGCAGGTATTCAGTTCTTGCAAATATACGCAGCTCAACCATCAGGTTAGGGGCCCAAAACTTATAAATGAATTAATCAATTAATTAATGAATTAGTTATAGCATGACAACCCGTTTCCAACTACTGTATGACAGATATTTTCAAAAGAGAGGATTCTAAATTACTGTTGAGCTTTTAAAGACTGAAATAAAAAGGAACATCTAAAAAAATAGCTGAGGGGGCACCTGGGTGTCTCAGTCAGTTAAACACCAGCCTTCAGCGCAGGTCTTGATTCTGGGGTCCTGGGATGGAGCCCCATGCCAGGCTCCCTGCTCAGTGGGGAGCCTGCTTCTCCCTCTCCCCCTGCTCCTGCCCCCACTCATGCTCTCTCTCTCTCTCAAATAAACAAATAAAATCTTTTTTAAAAATTAAAAAATTAAAAAAATACATGAGGCATCTGTAATCTTTGAGTAAAAATCTGTTCCATTTATTTACTCCTGAAAGCTTTAAGGTGTTTGAAGAAGTAGGACTATTTCTTTAAAAGTCTGTAGTGAGTGTGATGAAAGCTAGGAAGTCACAGAATTTTGATTCTATCTAAAACATACACAGTTAGTCTTTGACTTCATGCATCCTTTTGGATCTTGTTAAAAGTTTTTGTATGTAAACACCATACTGGCACAAAACAATCGTATCATTATATTCTTTTTTCAACCTAACTGACAGAAAAGTAGCATCATCTTAAAATACTGAAGCCACTGATCCTTATGCCTGACTGTATACTCCTATATTACAAGTGGAAAGAGAAGACTAGGAGGGAAGGAGGAGAGATTCAAAGAGAAATATTAACTGTAAGAGTTTGAAGAAAGGATAAGGTAATTTAAATTTAGCCAGCATATTTCCCCCTAAGGTCAGGAACGCGGCAGGGATGTCCACTATCACCACTGCTATTCAACATAGTATTAGAAGTCCTAGCCACAGCAATCAGACAACAAAAAGAAATCAAAGGCATCCAAATCAGCAAGGAAGAAGTCAAACTCTCACTCTTTGCAGATGATATGATACTTTATGTGGAAAACCCAAAAGACTACACCTCAAAACTGCTAGAACTCATACAGGAATTCAGTCAAGTGGCAGGATATAAAATCAATGCACAGAAATCAGTGGCATTCCTATACACCAACAACAAGACAGAAGAAAGAGAAATTAAGACGTTGATCCCATTTACAATTACACCCAAAACCATAAGATACCTAGGAATAAATCTAACCAAAGAGGCAAAGAATCTGTACTCAGAAAACTATAAAATACTCATGAAAGAAATTGAGGAAGACACAAAGAAATGGAAAGACGTTGCATGCTCATGGATAGAAGAACAAATATTATGAAGATGTCAATGCCACCTAGAGCAATCTACACATTCAATGCATTCCCTATCAAAATACCATCCACTTTTTTCAAAGAAATGGAGCAAATAATCCTAAAATTTTATGGAACCAGGAAAGACCCTGAATAGCCAGAGGAATGTTGAAAAAGAAAAGCAAAGCTAGTGGCAGCACAATTCTGGACTTCAAGCTCTATTACAAAGCTGTTACCATCAAGACAGTATGGTACTGGCACAAAAACAGACACATAGATCAATGGAACAGAATAGAGAGCCCAGAAATGGACCCTCAACTTTATGGTCAACTCATCTTCGACAAAGCAGGAAAGAATGTCCAATGGAAAAAAGACAGTCTCTTCGACAAATTGGTGTTGGGAAAATTGGACAGCCACATGAAGAAGAATGAAACTGGACCATTTCCTTACACCACACACAAAAATAGACTCAAAATGGTTGAAAGACCTCAGTGTGAGACAGGAGTCCATCAACATCCTAAAAGAGAACACAGGCAGCAACCTCTTCGAACTCAGCCGCAGCAACTTCTTCCTAGAAACATCTCCAAAGGCAAGGGAAGCAAGGGCAAAAATGAACTATTGGGACTTCATCAAGATAAAAAGCTTTTGTACAGCAAAGGAAACAGTCAACAAAACCAAAAGACAACTGACAGAATGGGAGAAGATATTTGCAAATGACATATCAGATAAAGGGCTAATATCCAAAATCTATAAAGAACTTCTTAAACTCAACACCCAAAGAACAAATGATCCAATCAAGAAATGGGCAGAAGACATGAACAGACATTTTTCCAAAGAAGACATCCAAATGGCCAACAGACACATGAAAAAGTGCTCAACATCGCTCGGCATCAGGGAAATCCAAATCAAAACCTCCATGAGATACCACCTCACACCCGTCAGAATGGCTAAAATTAACAAGTCAGGAAACGACAGATGTTGGCGGGGATGCAGAGAAAGGGGAACCCTCCTACACTGTTGGTGGGACTGCAAGCTGGTGCAGCCCCTCTGGAAAACAGTATAGAGGTTCCTCAAAAAGTTGAAAATAGAGCTACCATATGACCCAGCAATTGCACTACTGGGTATTTACCCCAAAGATACAAATGTAGGGTTCCGAAGGGGTACATGCACCCCGATGTTTATAGCAGCAATGTCCACAATAGCCAAACTGTGGAAAGAGCCAAGATGTCCATCCACAGATGAATGAATAAAGAAGAAGTCGTGTATATATATATACAATAGAATATTATGCAGCCATCAAAAAAAAAAAAAAAGAAATCTTGCCAGTTGCAATGATGTGAATGGAACTGGAGAGTATTATACTGAGTGAAATAAGTCAATCAGAGAAAGACATGTATCATATGTTCTCATTGATATGAGGAATTCTTAATCTCAGGAAACAGACTGAGGGTTGCTGGAGTGGTGGGGGGTGGGAGGGATGGGGTGGCTGAGTGATGGACATTGGGGAGGGTATGTGCTATGGTGAGCACTGTGAATTGTCTAACACTGTTGAATAACAGACTTGCACCTCTGAAACAAATAATACATTATATGTTAAAAGAAAGAAGAAGATAGCAGGAAGGGAAGAATGAAGGGGGAGAAATCAGAAGGGGAGACGAACCATGAGAGACTATGGACTCTGAGAAACAAACTGAGGGTTCTAGAGGGGAGGGGAGTCGGGTGGGTTAGCCTGGTGATGGGTATTAAAGAGGGCACGTTCTGCGTGGAGCACTGGGTGTTATACGCAAACAATGAATCATGGAACACTACATCAAAAACTAATGATGTAATGTATGGTGATTAACATAACATAATAAAAAAAAAAAGAATGCAGTGAGGGCTTTACAGCATTGATATATCAGTGAAATGTATGACAACAAATGCATAACTGCCAAAAGAGAAAAACAGAAAAATACTATTGTAACATTCTTACAGTATATGTGAAGTGACATAACTATTACCTGGAGGTAGACAATGATAAGTTTTAGATGTGTGCTACAAACTATAAAGTAACTGCAATAATACAGTAAGTATTGTATCTATTAAGACAACAAAGGAGATAAAACAGAATCATAAAAATCATCAGTCAAAAAAAAAGGCAGAAAAGAAGAAAAGGTTGGCCAGTGGGGGAGAAAAGACAGGAAAATTAAAAAACAAATAACAGGTAACAAGGTGATTGATTTAAACCTCATTATATTAAAGATCACATTAAATAAAAGAATATTATGAACAACTCTCTCTAAATAAATTTGTTTAGGTGAAATTGATAAATTCTTTGTAAAACACAAATTACCAAAGCTCACTCAAGACAAAAAAATAGAAAATCTCAATAGCCCAGTATCTATTAAAGATACTGATTTATAGTTAAAATCTGCCAACAAGGAAAATCTCCGGACCCAGATCACTCTCCTGGTGAATTCTACCAAACATTTAAAGAAGAAATAATACCAATTCTGCACACACACACACAAACACACACACACACACACACACACACACATTATAGAAAAGGAAATATTTCCCAACTCATTTATGAGTGTAGGATTAACCTGATATCAAAACCCAATAAAAAGCAGAAAAAAAAACAATACAAACCAATTTTTCTGATTCATATAGATGTAAAAATTCCATACAAAATGTTAGTAACTAGAATCCAAATTATTTTTTTAAAGGATAATATACTATAACCAAGTAGGCTTTATGCTACAATCTTGGTTTAATATTCAAATACCAATCTATGTTATTTAACAGCTGATATAGTAAGAAAAAAATACTCCTATTTCAATCCATGCAGAAAAAGAATTTGACAAAATGCAAGATGCATCAATAATAGTATGTAACTTCCTCAAACTGATGAAAAGCATTTAAAAAAAAATCCTACACTAGTGTCAGACTTAATGGTGAAAATCTGGTTACTTTCACCTTAAGATTGGGAATTAGGCAAGGACATGAATTATTACCACTTCTATTCAACACTGTACTGGAGGTTAGAACCAAAGTAATTAAAAAGTGAAATTAAAAGTATATAGATAATGAAAAGAAAAAATAAAAGTGTCTCTGCTTAGAGATGATATGATTATGAGGAAATTAACAGAATCCACAAAACAACTACTAAAAGTAATTAAGTGAATTTAGCAAGGTCATGGAATACAAGTTTAATATATTAAAAACCAATTGGATCTTGTACATTAAGACAAAAAAATTGAGAAATGAAATTTAAAAATCAATTCCACACACAGTAACAAAAACCACTAAAGTATTTATGATCAAATCAAACAGAAGATAGCGAGATGTATACACTAAAAAATAAAAAATGTTGAGCAAAAATAATCTAAATAAATGTAATGCTATATCATGCTTCTGTGTCATAAGACTCAATACTGCTTAAGAGGCCATCTTTACCAAGTTGATCTACAGATTCAGTACAATGGAAATCAAAATTTCAGCAGTAGCAGTATTTTTGTGTGTATAGAAAATAAGTTGTTTCAAAATTCTTATAAAAATGTAAGGGATCTAGAATAACCAAAGATATTTTAAGATGGAAGAACAAAGTGCAAGGACTTACCCTCCCTGATATCATGACTAACTATAAAACAACAGTAATCAATCTATTGGGGTACTGCCAAAGAGATAAATGCGTCGTTAATAGAATAAAACAGAAGGTTCACAAACAGCTCCACAAATATATGTTCAAATGATGTGAAATAAATGTGTCAATGCAATTCATTGGGGACATAAAAGTTTTTTCAACAAATGGTATTGGATCAACTGGTTATCTAATGAGTTACCATTACAGACACAAGAAAAGCTAAAATTAGAAAGAATGACTATAACAAGTGCTCACGAAGATGTGCAACAATTAGAACTTTCCTACACTACCAGTGGGAATTGTACACAACTACTGTCATGGACTGAATGTTTTCCTCCAAAATTCACAGGGTAAAATCCTAACCCCCAATGTATTGGTATTAGGAGGTGGGGCTTTGGGGAGATGATTAGGTCATGAGAGCAGTGCCCTCATGGGTGGAATTAGTGCCCTTCTGAAAGGGACCCAGGACAGCTCTCTCCTACTCTTTCCACCATATGAGGATACAAGGAGAAATAAGCATTCTGCAACCCAGATGAGCGTAGTCACCAGAACCCAGCCATACTGGCATCTTGATCTTGGACTTCTAGCCTCTGGAACTGTGACACATAAATGTCTGTTTAGAAGTACTATAGTACTTTGTTATAGCTGCCCCAACTGATTAAGCCAACTACTTTGGGAAGTCTTTTTAAGTTCCTTAATAAGTTAAATAGTTGCCCAGCCATTCCACACCTCAGGATTTAGTGAAGAGACACAAAAGCAGAGGTCCACACAAACATGTGAATGTTTACACCAGCTTTACTGGAATGGCCAAAAATTGGCAACAAATCAAGTGGTCATCAGCAGGAGAAGGGGATAAATATATGGTAGTATATACGTGTACAATGAAACACTACTCATCAACAAAACTGAACTATTGATACAAAACATATTAATCCCAGATAATAACACTTAGTGAAAGGAACCAAACAAAAGGAGCATACACTGTATGATTCCATGTTTTTAAAATTCTAGAAAGTGAAAACTAATTTATAGCCACATAAAGGAAATATGTGGTTGCCTGAACACAGGCATGAAACAAAGAACAGAGTACAAATGGACCCCAGGAAAATTTCGAGGTTTATAGGTACGTTCATTATCTTGTCACGATGGTGTCATATATACATATGTCAAACCATCAAATTACAGAATTTTAAAATGTGCAGTTCACTGAACATCAATTATATCTCAATAAAGTTGTAAAAAAAAAAAAACAGTAGAAGGCTAAAAATAAAAATTTAAAGAATACTTTTCGGCCTAGATTTCTGTGTTGAGCCAAATACGCAGGCAAGTTTAAAGGTATAAAGTTAGTTTATCTTAGAGAAGTTTTCCAATACAGTAATGATATTAACTCATTTTTTTAGGCATAAAAATAGCATTTGCTATTTGCATAGCATTTGCTACTAATGTTACTGATAGATATCTAACTTCCGATGAAGCTTTTATGAAATATCAAAAATAATATGCAAAGGGGCGCCTGGGTGCCTCAGTTGGTTAAGCGTCTGCCTTCAGTTCAGGTCATGATCCGGGGGTTTTGGGATGGAGTCCTACATTGGGCTCCCTGCTCAGCGGGGAGTCTGCTTCTCCCTCTCCCTCTTCCTGCCATTCTCCCTGCTTATGCTCTCTCTCTCTCTCTGTCAAATAAATAAAATCTTTAAAAAAAATAATATGCAAAGAATATATGTGCAGTTTGCCTACATTACCGTTAGCAGACATCATTTCTGTCAGGTAAAGAGAAAGATTTGTTTATACATCTGTATCCCAAAACGTGAACCCATCTGCAGGTAGTAGAGATAGGAGACATGAACTCACAAAGCCCTGCTCAGTGCTCATCTCCATATCCCTGCCATGGCTTCATTACTGAGAACCTCCACACTTTGCCCATAACTAAGCATTGCTACACAGGTCACCTTCTCTCACTCCAAACACAACAGATTGACGAGTTGTTGCTTCTTTCTCTTTCTTGTTAATTTGATTGTTTGGGAGAGATGCCTCCAGTTTCCCTTTGCTTAAGTTTATTAACTGCTTCACTTTTCAAAAGAAATATTTTCAAGAAAGGAAGGAAGGAAGAGAAAGACCTCAAGTTAATTTTATTACATAGGCTATTTGTCACTAAAGAGTTCAGCAATTTCCTTTAGTGTTTTCTGTAAAATTACTAAATACTTCTTTTTTAAAACTATAGACACATCAAAAGCCTATCTTTATCTGCTTTGGGCTGTAAAAGACATTAATTTATTCTTTGCCAGAGGAAGGGAAATATGTGCTGAGTGGACAGTTGTTACCCCCCAACTACACTGCTATAGAGGATTGTATTACTACACTGATTAACAGTAATTAAGTTATTTGAGAAACTAACCGAATGCAGTTATTTGTTCTAAAATCAGCATAAACCTAAACTGCTAATTATTTCCACTATGCCTAACAGCAATTCCGAAGGCTCTAACTGCAATCAAAGAGCATATGTTATGAACTTGCCAAAGACACTTTTATGATGCATATTAAATGCAATGAAAATGTAAGTGTTGGAAACTTAAAAAAAATTAACACAGGGAACACTGCAAGTTAAGGGTCTCCACGCTATTGCTGATTTTCACATTACACATTTGTCAGATTAAAGAAATGAAATGAGTATTGCTTAGCTTTGCAGCAGCAATTGAGGAACTTAAAAGGAACATATAAATCTGTGAAGGACACAAAACTCAATAAAATACATTATTGAGTATTATTGTGAGATGAATTATAATTAGAAACATTAAGAGGGCACTTATTACAAGAACTGATGGATGAGTGCAAAGTTCTAAACTTTTCTTAAGAGCTGTTGGTAAATCCACACTGTTTCCAAGCTTCTTTTAATAAGATAAATCAAGACAGTCACAGGTTCAATGGGAGAGCAGGATCTGAGTCATAGGACGCTGGAAATTCTAGCTTGGCTGTATCATTTACTTACTGTGTGATATAAGGCAAGTTACTTACCCTCTCAGAGTCTCAGGTTTTTTTATTTCCATACAAAACAGGAATAATATTAGTACCTATCCTCATCTGATTGTAATAAAGACTGAATGAAATAACATGCATGTGAAATACTTTACACAATGCTTGATGCATAGGGCTAAAGAAATGGTACCTGCCATTATGAAAGTCACATTGTTGTGTTTTTTTCAAATTGCAGAAACACTGCTGAGCCAGGAAGATGACTAGACTTTGTAGGTCCACTTTATATTCTGCAATACTGAAATATGTAAGATACAAATGATCAAATAGAAAACTATTTTTATCATTTAAATTAAGAAAAACTATTAATTTCTTATACTTTTTTTGCAGTCTAATAGCATGACACTTGGCACAAATTAAGTGCTCAGTAAACTGGGGTGGGTTTTATTCCAAACAAATCATAATTCATCCATTCTCTATAAGCAAATATTGCTCCACAATTTTATAACTCTTTTACAAGGAAAATATGCATAGGATACTACAAAAATACATTTTACAGCTATCTCAGGAATTTACTGGAAATTCAGATATGCAAAGAAAGGTTGGGAATTCTATCATTCTATCTGTTTAAGTATAAATATACTTTTAGATATTATAAAACATTCCTGATTCCTCCATCTTCTTCATCCTCATATCCAATCATTGTAAGCTCATAAATATCTCAGACTCCACCCACAGCTCTTTAACCCCACTGCCACTTCCCATGTCAGGAGCCATGATTTCTCACCTAGATTTCTAAACCGGCTTCCTGGCTCGTCTTCCCTCCCCCATTTCTCTCTCCCATATCAATTTTATATGTGGCAGCCAGTGTGATCTTTCTCAAATGCATGTCATTTCTCTCCTTAAAGCCCTAGGGGCAGCCATTTCCCTCAGATAAAACCCCTAAGATATTAGCATGGCGCATAAAGCCTTCCTAGTGAGCTGCTCTGTACTTATTGTCTTCAACCATATCCACTGCCATTCTCCCCCTCCCACTCCCTGCCCCAAATACAAATGACTCTCCAGTTAGAATAAACTGCCTTAATTCCTCAAGTACACCATTCTTTCTAGCACACTCATTTCCTCCATCTGGAGCACTCTTTTTCTTCTTCGTCATCTGGTTAACTCCTACACATCTTTTAGGTCTGGGCTAAAGTCACTTCTTTTTAAAAAAAATCTCTCCAGATTCCCTAAATTTGAATTAGGTCCTTTCTTACAAACGAAAACAGTAATCTATATTTCATTTATTCTCTCAAGAAATGTCTGCTGAGTTCCTACTAAAGGTTCTGTTCTAGGCACTGAGATTCAGTAATACGGACAAGGTCCAAGCTCTCCAAGAACTTATATCATAATGGAGTAGGCAGAAAATTTAGAAATAATTAATATATATTAATGGCAATATATTTAATATATTACATAGTAATAAGTGCCTTGGAGAAAAAAGAAGTTAGAATAAGGAGAACAGGATGTGTCAAATTGAGATTTGATGTTTTCTGATGTGATGTCGGGGAAGGTTCAAAGAGAAGATGATATTTGAACTTAAAAGAAATGAGGGCACGAGCAAAGTGAATTTTGAGGAAAGGGAGCTGCACACAATGGGAAGAGCATATGGTATGGTCCTCAGATGGTGAAGTGCTTGGTGACTTGCCTTATTTAAGCAACAGCAAGAAAGCTAGTAAGGCTGGAGCAGAGTCTAAGGAACGGAGGAAAGATGAGGTCAGTGAGAAAATGGTGGGAGGGCAGATTATTCTAGGTTTGGAAACATTGTAAGGCCTTTACTTTCCTACATGAGATGGAAATCCAAAGGAAGCTCTGAGGAAAGCACACACAGGGCAGCTACCCTAACATGCGTGGTAAGACTAGAGCACAGGGGCAGCTGTAGAAGCAAGGAGACCTGCTAGGTTGTTGAACACAGGATACGGCTGATGGTGGTTTAGACTTGACTCCAAAGAGCAAGGAGTATCAGACTTTGGATATATTTTGAAGGGAATCTATAAGAACGGGATGTGAAGGATGAAAATTAAGGTTGTCTCCCAAGTTTTGTTTTTTGTTTTTTGTTTTTTTATCTAAGTAACTAGATGAACGGGATTCCTATTACTAAAATGGGGAATGGTACAAAAGAAGGAGAAAGCATGAAAGGTATAGAAGGTAAACTAGTGTACTCAATAGTTCTTCGAGGGATGACATCAATTAAGCAGGTGTATAAACAAATCTGAAGTTCGGGGAAAGGGGGGCAAAATTCAGGATATAGGTATTCATTGGTGAGTCACTGACATCCTAGATAAGATACCTAGGGCAGGAGAAGAAATAGAAAACAGATGAAGTCCTGGGACCAATCCCTCATTTGGGAAGATGGAGAGAAACTAGCAAAAGAAACAGAAAAGACAGGAGTGGTGAAATAAACATAAACAGAAACTGGTATCCTGAAAGCTAATAAAGAAAGTGTTCTTCTAAGTAGGAGAGAGCAATCACTGACAGGTGATTCAAATGAAGCTGACAGGTCGAGAAGGGTAAAACTAAGAACTAATCACTTAATTTGGCAACATGAAGGTCACTGCTGATACTACAAGAGATATTTTGAAGGAAACATAGGGTCAAAACATGATTATACAGGATTTAGGAAAGAACAAGAGAGGAAGTGGGGTCACTGAGTGTTGATCAACTTTTCCAAGAAATTTTTCTATAAACAGCCATTGAGATAAGGAGCATGACTGGAAAAAATGTGGGCTCAACAGAGAGTTTCTCTTTAAATAAGAGACTCATTTGTCTGCTAACTGGAATAGATGAATGACTATTCTGTGGCAACAGGATCATTTACAATATTTACCAAAGAGCTTACTAATATCCAACATTCTCTGGTATGCCAAAAATGTGAGAATATTCTGCAATCAACTTTCAAGTACAAAAGGTTTCATTTGTAAAACAACCACAAAGAGACCACCAACCCATGAGTAGTTTCAAACGTTTGTATCTGTATTATTAACACAAGGATTAAATAGTTCATTTTCAAATATTAAAGGCAATATACTCATAGATTTCACTTCAGCTACAATTCTCTTCAAAGTTGAATGAAGAAGAGATTCAGTGTATTCTCTTTTGTCTTCCATAGTGAATTTTTTATTATCTACATCATTAAATTGGGGAGAGAAAGAGATCAATGGACAAAGAGAATAGAGATATGAATATTTGTTTATCTGTGGTTATTTAATGCTTTATTCTTCCAAGCAATTGATCACTTCTTGACCTTTTGGCTAAGATCAAGTGTAGTATTCTTCCAATTGATTTCCTGGTAATTAGCTTAAGATCTTGATAGAAATATCAGTAGAACTGTTTCTCTGAGAGCCCATACACTGCTTCTTCTAGGAATAAGGGCAAGAAGCAACAAGGTACAACTGGGACTGGAAATTACTCAGCTAACAAAACTACAGAATGCTGACCATAACCCCACAACAATTACCAGTTACCAAATACCTGATATCTGTTCCTTGCTGGGCTTGGTGCTTTCCAAGAATTGTCTCTTTTTTTCACAAAAGCCTCTGACTGCATATTATCGCCTTCATACCAAAAATGAGGAAACCAATGCTCGGAGAGAATGTATAACCTGAAGAATGCCTCTAATTTGATAAGAAACAGAGCTGGAGATTCAAATTCAGGACTGCTAGATTCCAGAACATACGTCTTTCCAATATGCCGCGGTGCCTCTCTACCACCAGTTATCGGCAATTAGGTAGGTCAAACCTATGTACAATTCTAAAAGAGCTCTCTCTCCTCATATTTTTTTCTACTATCCATAGTCCCCTAAAAACTATCCTACCATTATTGTAGATAACTATTAAACACATATATCAGCCCCTAATAATATTTATCCTTCTCAGTCACCGTTGCCTTCTCACACTTGACTCACACAAAACTGTGATGCCTAAAGAGGACATATAAATTAGAATTCCTATTAGTATACTATGTACTTTTTGTTTAACTACTCTGGATTTATTTTTCTTACACAATTGCATTCTGAAGAAATGTAAATGTTAAACGTTAACAAGCATCACATTGCTGTGACAATAAAAGACATTTTTTGATATCAGTAACAGAGAAGTTTGGGGAGTGGGAAAAGGAAGGTCTGAGTGGAATCTTTTATAGGCATATAAAATTTAAATGACAGAGCCCTCTATGATCCTCCCAGAATGTAATTTCTTCAGTGTATGAAAGACTAAAAGCTTTGTCTGTATAAAACTGACAAAATACATCAGATTTTCATTGGCAGTAGGGTGATAATGGAAAGGAGATGTGGCTTAATTGGAGTTCTGTTCATGAAAGGACAGAGCTTAGTAGTGTCATTTTAATTATTTCTAGCCATTAATCCTGCAATCATCTATTACTTTCTCCATATATTATATCAGGAAGCATTCCCTTAAAAAAGCAAATGCCCAGTGAAAACAAAAAGACCCAGACTAGATTCATTGCCTCAGCAACTGCTCTGGAGAACTATAAACTGACTTTTAAATCATGAATGGTCAGGATGGAGAATATGGCTACTTTAATTATTAACAATACACACTTGATTCAGACATCCATTTAATCATCACTCAAAATTGTTGCATTAATTAATTAAGTACTTAATGTGATGCTTAAGATGTTTCCCTTTAATATGAGCCTTTGATTATTCCCGCCCTGCTTCGACACAGCTGGATGAAACATATCACTGAAAACATACTACCATAATGGCCACTTGCAGTGATTGCTATAATTGACGGTTTTTCCCAAAACGTGAAGTTCTATCACAGAAAGACATGGTCGCAAGCCTTCTGTTAACCATTTCATGTATAAGTCACAGTAATTACTTTATCTTTCCTTTTGCTTTTTCAAGGACTCACAGACTCCAAAGCTTTATTATTTAAATTGTTACTGCATGTAACTATATAGGTAGGCTGTGTAAAACTCCCATGCTCTCTAGTCTGAGTAAACAAGCAATCCACACTGCAGTTCATGCAAGTATCTCATCTGAGTCCTATTTTACCCACCCATTTCAACTTCAATTTAGTTTACAAACACTTAAATTTATACCTCAAAGCATTTTTAAAGGTAAATTCATCCAATTAGTATTTCACCTCCAATCATAACTCCTAAGTATTATGCTATAAACTGAAAATGAATAAAGGAACCATTAGAATCTAGCCCAGAAAAATGCCAAAAAGTATATTTTAGTGGGAGTCGAATGTAGCCTCAAAACTGTAATTATCTTAATTTTTCGAGTTCCCTCTCATTCCTTCTGTTCTTTTTGTAGGGATTTCCACATTCCAGGAAGTCTCTCATATTGAATTAAAAAGTAGTATTTACTGAGTTGCATAGAGTTGACTGATTTTCCCAAGTGCTTCCTGAGCAAAAATGTATTCTACTGTCTTCACACTGTAGCAGATTACCAAATGTAAGTTATTAATGGTCATTTGAGATCCTTTTAGGATTGGACAGCACACAACACTGAATTAAAAACACACTGGCCAGAATCTATCTAAATAGAAGACTATTCTCAAATATTAATGTCCTCTATGAACTCTACTTTTAGGGGGAAAATATTAGGAATTTATTTTAATAACCAATTTCCAAGATAGCTGTTAGTGTAATTACAAATTCAACCTAGTTTCCTATATGTGTGCTCTTCTAGAGTAAGAACAGGTACCTTGGGGCGCCTGGGTGGCTCAGCTGGTTAAGCAACTGCCTACGGCTCAGGTCATGATCCTGGAGTACCAGGATCGAGTCCCGCACGGGGCTCCCTGCTCAGCAGGGAGTCTGCTTGTTCCTCCGACCCTACCCCCTCTCGTGCATTCTCTCACTCTCTCTCTCTCAAATAAATAAAAA
>NW_027397092.1:5355468-5439262 GCF_003265705.2 Callorhinus ursinus | reverse complement strand
GAAAATGAAATCATCGTACAGAAATTTTCAACCACCACTACTGAAGACAAGGAAGAGATTTTTGGCCAACCAAGCACAACCACAGACCAGAGTAATACTTAGGAGTGTGTGTTCTGGAGTCTAACACCCAAGGAGTTCAAAGTCTGAACCAGTACTTGTCAAGTACTCAAACTTAGATTATAAACTTCCCTCAGCAACGATCTCTTCATTTGTGAAAGAGGATATAATTATCTCTATTTCATAGGATTGCTTTGAGGATTAAATGGGATAAATGTACAGCACCTACAAGTTTGTAGCATATAATTTTCATATATTTCATATATTCATTTCAATAAATGTCATATATTTATAATAATTCTTATTTACAAATTTTCTTTTATTCCAACAGTTGATTCTGCATGTATTCTGACTACTGTGATCTAATATGTGGAGGTGGTACATTGCTGATCTATACAAAATTCTTAGAATTCATACTTCTGGAAATATTAACCCATAACATCATAACGCCCTTTTACATTCCAGAATTAGCTTATAAATATTGGAAATAAAAGAAATAAAGAATTTTCCTATCCTCTGTCTTCACTTCTATTCCTCATATATAATCAATATACGGTCGACCCTTGAAGAACACAGGTTTCAACTGCACAAGTCCACTTACATGTGGATTTTTTTTCAACACATACAGTACATGCAAATGTATTTTCTCTTCTTTATGATTTTCTTAACATTCTCTTTTCACTGCCTTACTTTCTTGTAAGCATAGAGTATATAATACACATAACATACAGAATACGTATTTACGTCATCAGGAAGGCTCCCAGTCGACAGCAGGTTATTAATAGTTCGGGTTTGGGGAAGTCAAAAGTTATACATGCATTTTCAAATGCATAGGGGTTGGAACCTCTAATCCTCAAAGGCTGTTCAAGGGTCAATTATAATGAGCATTTGGTGTGCAATTTTCCAAATACTGTTCTGTGCTCTTTATTATCTTTAAGTACCTTTTCTAAGCCATGGTTTGTTCCACACATAAGGAGCAACTAAGGGAATGTCAGGTTATATGCATTGGGCAGAGTTTATATTTTCATGGCTTTTCTAATCTTTAGACATTTTTATTCTTCTCTTTACTGTAACATAGATAAAGTAATCTAATTGATCATGAAAAGAAGTTGACTAGAATAGGGATATGGAGAAAGCTAAGAAAGGTCAGACTGTAGTATACATCAGATACATATAAAACATATATATACATAAATGGACGCATATCATAAAGAGAAAGCCGAACTATAAAAAGCAGAAATCTTATATACAGATGATGAGCTTGCTAAAGGAACATAAGCTCACATTCACTCCAACACACTTCATCAGACATTTAATAAACATTCAACGGTTCCATTTAGTACCAGGACAATGAACAGGAAGAAAACAGAGCATCAAGGAGTACCCACTCCCACGAAATGAAATTACCAGCATTAACTTGACAATTAAAAGATGAAATACTGCGTGAAACAGATTACCATGTGGCCTGGAACATGCATTGTAAGAGAGCAGACTGAAAGTCAGCTACTTGAATTTGTAGCCGCTTGTCTGATTTCAAATTTCTTCAGCAAAAGAGACTGGACTGTGAGAATACTTTTTTTAAAAACTCCGCAAGCAGCAAGTGCTTAGAGAACAGAGGGCAGCCTCAGAGTCTCAAAGGGGAAAAATTACATTTGAAGCTCAAAGCTTAAATGCACACCCTGACCAGTGTATAAACTAGATACAAGTTGGCTTTTAGTGAAATGCAGTATCTATGAACCCTTGCAATTAGTTACATAACACAGTATTTGTTCTAGAGAAAGGAAATGAGTCTCTTTGACCATCTATTTTTCATTCTCTCCCTTTAAGGTTGAGTTCAGATATGTGACGTTATAAACCACAAAGCCCCGTGGTTCTAAATCAACTAAGGAAGAGAAATATTGAGAAGGTATAGCAGTATTTCTTAGAATTAAAAAAAATACATTTTTAAGTACTGGATTCACATAGAGTTTCATGAATCATGGCAGTGAAAACAAATGATGGAAAAGCATTTCCCAATGTCAGCAAGTCCTTTTTAGGGGATTTTGATAAAATGGGTTGAACTAAATGGTTTTAAAGTATTAAAAAACAGGGAACTGTACCTAATCTCTTCCAAAAGCTCACTTTATGTTGTACTTACAAGGCTGACAGGCCCAAACTTTGAAAGTCAGTAGAAGAACCACAAATAGTTTTACAACTGTTAGCTCCCAAAGATCAAGTGACCCCCCATAAGGCCTTATGAAGTCGGATTAAAAAAAAAAAAAAAAGGCCAATTGATTATCCCTCAACGTGCATTATCTTTCAGCCCATTGGTATTATATAATACATTTAGGCATTGCTACATTTAATGAAATAAGTGATTTCTTAGTAGTTAACAAGACCAAGGGCAAAATATTTCACAATGTTTTGTTAGTAAAAAGCAACCAAGAAGAAAAACATTTACTGGCTATTCAGGATAATCTAAATAAAATAAGGAACAGTAATTTTCAAAGCATGGAATTTGCTCAAAGATCAAGTTCTTTCCTATACTACTATATACTCCCTGCTGCTTACCTTGGGCTGTCCCCAAGAGGCCAGCTGATCCTCGAATCCACTGACCCTCTGGGGGGCTGTTCCCAGGGTATGAAAAGCAGTTGCTTCTTTCTCTACTTCTTTTTGTGGGGCTTGTTTTTTAAGTCTCAGTTCAAAGTACCATCTCGTCCATGAGGCCTCTCAAATTTCCTTCTTGCCTCCAGGCCCTGAGCATAAAAGCTGATTCAATACCTTCTCTATGAATCCAAACACTTTGCTCATGATGATCTTTAGGCATACCAAGGATTTCACTTTGTTCTTTCCAAATGGAGGGAACAAAGACTGGTCATGACACTGGCACCAGTTTATCTGTTTTGAGTTACACAAAATTTGAGCCAACGTAGGTTATGGGTTGCACAGGTAAGTGAGAGGGGAAGACAAGAACAAAATTCCTTCTTTTTTTTTTTTTCCAAATTAGAACAAACATATCTTGAGCATGAACTTGGTGCCAGAATATGAGATAGCTGTTTTGTGTCTATTAACAACTTCAACTGGAAAATAATCCCATGTGTTAGATATATCATTATGCACATTTTCCTGAGGAGAAACCTGAAACTCAGAAAGTCACTTGCTTTGCTTAACCCAGTGGTGAATCTGGGTTGCTGATGCAATGAGGTAAAGTGTAACTCACCTTTGGGAAGGCTGATAGGCAGAATGGCATAGCAAAAAAAAAAAAAAAATGTGAGTTTGAAAGCAAACAAGTTTATGTTTGAGTCTTAGTTCTGATGCTAAGAGCCAAGAAACTTTTGACAAGATCTATATCACACTTGGCCCCAGCTGCCCCAAATGCACTGAGGGGAAAATAATGATACCAACTTCATAAGAGATTTTGTGTAGGGTGTCAAATTCTGCTGAGACTACTGGAACAACACAAGTCATATAATGTCAAGTCTATCTTCTTGAAATTAAACTGTTTCCTTCTTGTAAAACTTTAAAGGAAAAGTTGTCCTAAGGAGTCACTCATTGTTTAAGTATAAGGGATTTTAAAAGATTGTGGTGTAGAAAGTTATTGAAGACAGACCTTCTTTCTTAATAATTCTTGCCCCATAACCTCCTTCTCACTTCTGAAACCAAATATAAAAACATCTCTTGGGATTAAAACAAAGATTGGTGAGAGTGGGAAGAGAAAATGAGGCATGTGCATCCCCTAAGAGAACAAAAGATGAATTTATATGAACTGATTTTACGGTGTTTTCTTAATCTTTAATTTAACATAGAGTTTAGTCCTTTGCCCAGAAGAAGAAGGATTCCTCACTAATCCACATGTTCAGTCTCAGAACTGCATTTACTATAGGCAAGTTGAAACAGAAAGCAGCCCAGAAAAGAGTAGCTAGGCTCCCAATGAAGTTACCTCACAAATGTCTCCAAGAGCAAGTGCTCCTTGGGCTGGGGATGCCCCAGAAGAATTCCCAGAAAGCCGCCCTGCCATCAGCCTCCAAGACTTGGAGCTAGCCACAGTGTGAGCCCCAAACCCCAGCCCCACTGAGCATGCCCACTCCATCCTCCGTCCCTGGGGAAGGGCTCCAGCTCTGGAGACCCAGAGGAGGAGCCAAATGCAAAGGAAGTAGGTGTTTAAGATTGGGAGGCTGCAAGCAGGCCTGTCGTCATCAGCAGGGTCGGCCGACCTGAGCAGATGGAGGGCAATTCCTCGCTTCCTTCCTTTGGCCTGCAGCCTCCCCGCCACCATTCACACACACACCCAGGGCCGTGTTCCCAAGCCACACTGCACCTGGCTTGCTCTCCCTTCTCCAGCCCCTCTCCAGGGAACCCCCAGCCATTGCAGGCTGAGCAAGCAGCCCATGGGGAGATAATGTCCAAATCCCCGTGTCTCTCTCCCTGGGAAATCTGGGGTCCTGCTAGCAGAGAGTAGTAGGGCCTGGTGCCAGACAGCCAGGATTCCAATCAAACTCTGCCTTTCCAGCCTCGTGACTTCGGACAAGTTACTCCCTTTCTAAGCCCCGTTGTCCTCGTCAGTAAGAACGCAAACACCGATAACACCCAGGATGGTGGGAATTAAAAAGAAAAAAAAAAAAAAACCCACCTTATCCCATTTTACATCTTGACTTGATTTCAGTGATCTGCTTTGACAAACCATGCAAAAATGTAGTCGTAATCAGGTTGAGAATACAGGCATTTTTCAGATCTTTTCAACATATGTATGGATTTCTCTCCTGTTGGAGCCAATCTTAACCTGATTGCACACAAATGCAGCCTTAACCTCCTTCACACTAAAGCACTAGCACATTAAAATCAGCTGCTTTTGATTACTGGAAGGCATGAGTTAGAGGTCAGCGAAATGGAATAGTCACTAAGTGTATAAGATATTACACTGAAATCTATTAAAAACAAGACAATAAATGGCTATAAGATAAAAAAAAGAAATATTTGAATTTTCATGAAATATTTGGATTTTCAGAACTCAGCCTGGGACACTACAGTTTTATGGGCTTGTGCACTAGTTTAACTGAGCTGCATCCTATCTGCTGGTGCCAGGCTGTTTGTGGTTCACATGCATGGACAGTATTTCCAAGGTGTGCTTCTAGGAGATCTAAGTGAATTTCAAACTCTGTAGCAGAAGAAACCCAACCTGAAAAGCGGCCAAGTGCAGAGTGGGAGAGAAGTCTATTGCTCAGATCCCATGTGCAAGGCTCTGCACCCATCCCAAAGCACTTCTAAGGATTTCCGAGGCTCTTCTGAGCAGTTAGAAAGCATCAAAAATGTGATCATTCGGCTCAGGTCATGATCTCAGGGTCCTGGGATCGAGCCCTGCATCAGGCTCACTGCTCAGCAGGGAGTCTGCTTCTCCTGCTCTCCCTGCTCATGCTCTGTCAAATAAAATCTTTAAAAATAAAAAAACAAACAAAAAAAAATCTAGTGAGTTTTGTGAATACGAGGACACCTCAGAGGCTACCACCTTATGCCACAGGACTGCTGTACCACAAAGGAAACCACGAAGTTTAATCCGGATGATTACAATGTGTTCATGCCACCAAGGCGAAACCATGAAACATGCATTCTGAAGCCCAGTTGCTCCAGAGAACTCCAGAAAGATGCCCTTCCGTCGTCAGCTCCACACTCTGATCTGAGGTCAAGAGAATTCGAAATTCTTCTGCTCCCCAGCTTCCCTATCTTCTATTTCACTGAGATTTTATGGGTAATAATGAGATGGTTGAGGTTGTACCTTAGGTTTCTTTTTAAAGGCCATAAAATTGCATTACTATTGTTAAGAGGTACAATGAGGCATATTAAAAGTTTAGAATTTAATTGAGCAAGAATTGATTTCAACTGGGCAGCACGAACCAGACAGTCGTCAGCAGCACTCTGCCAATGGCAGCTAGGGGCAAACTTTAGAGAGAAGAGACTGAAGCAAAGAAAGCAAGCTGTTCCTGATTGGCCAACTGGCCTTGGGTTTCAATTTCTAACCTTGAGGTATTTATAGGCTGATTTTGCTTTCCTTTCCCAGGTGCCATGACATTAGTGCTACCTGAGTTCTACCCAGGCCACCTCGTTTAATTAATTTAACACTATTTAAAATACGTTTGTATTTTCTAGTTATATGAGATGAGACCCAAATTAATGTTCACATATAAAACTTTGTAAGTGTCATGATGAATTAAAAACAGTACTTCAAAGAAACAGGGAAAAGGAAGCACATAATAAAGAATGGAGGAACTTAAAATGTCTTGCTCTTTCTTCACAATATTAACAGAAATATTTTTATGAAGAAGATAGCCAGTGGGATTTATTCACTTTTACAGATCTATTTAATCATGGCCAGAGTCTCTCTTTCACTCTCCACTGTTAAATATTCATTTCTCCAAGTTCCCTTTGAAACATAAACCATGACTAGCCTAAACCCTTTCCCCTACAATTATCTGCAATCTCCAAGTTTAAGTTATTCAACAGCTATCACATTAATTATGTCTATCTGCTAAATTATTCCCACAAGTCCTATAGACATTCTTTGAAATGGAGCATTCATTCTGTATTTATGCATATTTCATTTTGTTACAGACCACTGTATTAAGAAAAGCAATCCTAAGGATCGACTTTTATGATAAATAACCTAATATTCATAGTCCTTCCTTTATGCTTGCTTGGCCATGCTCATTTTCATAACGCTCTGTGTTGGAGAAGAGAAAAACTACTGCTTATCCAGACTGCTGATCTTCTGCTACTTTTGCTACATTTCACTTTTGTGGTTTCCCAGAGGAAAACTATAATGAGGGTGGCAGATACAACTGTTTAAAAACACTATTATTTAATTATCTATAGCACAGAATTAAATTATGAAGAAATCTAAAGTGACAAATTGAGTGTCCTTTTGGAGCATTTTAGACACGTGATGTTTCCTGTACATTTTTTCAATGGCAGAAATGGCAAAAAAAAAATATGCATATAATAATGGGTAATAATGATGGATATAATAATGATGTATAATATTGTATGTATGTGCATGTATATACACTGGGGAGGGCATGTGCTGTGGTGAGCACTGTGAATTGTGTAAGACTGATGAATCACAGACCTGTACCCCTGAAACAAATAATACATTATACATTAATTAAAAAAAATTAAAAATATAAATACAGATATACACATTATTAACGTATTTATTTATGTACACATGTGCTCTTAGCTTTAAGCCAAGCTTACTAGAAGTGAAAATATGGGAGAACTTTCATTCATTTAACCAGGGTTCACTTGACTCTTACTATTTGCCAAGCATTATTCCAAGCTCTAAGCAGAGGGATTACAAAACCGAAGACTATTCCAAGGAACAGCAAGAACTCCTATAGCAGTGATGAAGAAATCACCCAAACAGACCCTTCATATTTCCTGTGACCATAAACAAAAGGAGAGGCAATCACAAACGCAGGGATGTTATGACAAGGGTATACCAGCTGGATATTCTTTTTTTTTTTAAGATTTTTTATTTATTTATTTGACAGAGAGAGACACAGCAGGAGAAGGAACACAAGCAGAGGGAGGGGGAGACGAAGAGGCTGGCCTCCTGCTGAGCAGGGAGGCCGATGCGGGACTCGATCCCAGGACCCCAGGATCAAGACCTGAACCGAAGGCAGGCGCTTAACGACTGAGCCATCCAGGCGCCCCCCAGCTGAATATTCTAATCATTGATTAAGTGTAGTAAAAATCTGTGTTAGGCTAAACGTATGCAAATTAAATATGTTAATACAGCTTTGGGCCTGCATGTTATTTTTTGTTTGTTGGTATACCTGCCTTGGTTATAATGCTACAGCTCCTTGACAGCAAGGACTAGGTTACCATCTTAGTATTTCTGTGTCTTCATAGTGCCTACACATAGGAAGTGATTTGAAAATGTTAGTTAAGCTAGAAGATAGACTCAGTGGAATATGGAAGACAGTGTGTTTCACTTTAATATATAACCCCAGAAATAATATTTGCAGTAAAATATGCTGAAGTGCTTATATTTATAAAGTTTATTATCTAAGCCCCTCTTGGCAGCAAGTATAAACAGAGGTTGCAAACCAACAATCTGACACTACAGATTACAATAAAAGAAATAAAGATGAGTTGGCTATCATAACCATAAAGGTTATATGTGTATTTCTTCATTCCTTTTAATTTTGGTAAAAAGAGGAAGGACGACAGAATGAAGAAGCGGTGTTTTCATTGCTGGCATGTTCCTGGGCACCCTGGAAAATATGCCAGAGTAACAAGAGGTCAGATGCTATTAAAGACACACAGCATAAAATCACAGTAGAACTGTTCATTAGCTAGAATGCTTGGAGACCAGGTAGCCTTCTGAAGGATCATATATAATACCTTGATTTCAAAATGTATGGTGAAAAAGTCCTTGATCATATTAATGTCATTGCCTTTTGTCTGTGTTTCTTGGTAATCATGATGGATTTTCTTAAGATGTACACCTTTCATGTTCAGGTACAAATAGCCTAAGACATGATTAATGCTTTGCACTTAGATTTTTTTTTCCCACATACAGGAAAACAATCATCAGGCAGACAAGCAGCCACATTATCATTCACAAGAGAGTTGCTTTTTCAAGGAATCAGCATAAAATAAAATATTGAAAATCTAATGCAGTGTCGTTTATATGGGGGAATTAGAAAGTAGCTGTGTCAGCCCACGACACATGGCTTTAAAACTATACTTTGCTATTTGGGATAAAGTTTGAAAGTGAGAACTGTGTAGGAGAAGCATGAGCTCTGGATGACAGGCAGGACTCCTGGAGACCCTTGGGTCTGGCTCTGAAACACTCAATGTATAATCTGTGTATTTACAGTAAAGTTGTCCCCAGTGAACTCTTTGCTTCCTAGTAATTCTTTCAAACTACTGAGCTACAAAAACAAGAAAACAATCAACTTTAGGATGTTTTTCCCTCCTAAACTGCATTCAAACTTAAATGTAAGAAGAATAAATAAAGTTATTTTGGAAATGGAAGTTGCAGGAATTTCCATATGATCACAGGATTTCAGCTTCTTAGAAGGCATATTAAAAGACATTTAGATCCCACTGTCGTCATCCAAAGGTCAAACAAATCCTCTGAGATCCGTGGTTCTCAAACTTTAAGATGCCTCAGAATCAGCTGGAGGATTTGTGAAAACACAGATGGCTAAGTCCCACCCCCCAGAGATTCTGATTCAGTAGGTCTGGAGTGGGACTGGAGAATGTGCATTTCTCACAAGTTCCTAGGTGACACTGATGGTGCTGGTCTGGGGATCACACCTGGAGAACTTCCACCCTAGATCACAATTTCATACTTTGATCACCTTTAGTGGTAAGGAATCACTAACTCAATTCATCAAATAGTTATCAAGCGTCTGCTCTCTGAATGGCATTGTGTTGGAGTACCCAAATAAGAGGAAAAAGATTACTGAATTTGAAGAGCTTCAGTTTCGTGGGAGAAAGAGATATGATAAGGATTTCAATATAATAAGACAGAGACACAAGGTGCTATGAGAGTAGAAAGAAGGGTCATCTGCCCAAAACAAGGTTCACAAAGCCTTCCTGGAAAATATGTCACATGGCATTGAAAAAAGGAAGCTGGGGAGGGAACTCCAGCAGGAGAAAAGACACCTAGAAATATCCACCTACACATAACCAGGTACATGAAGCATGGGCAAAAGAGTTTACAAACATGAAATTTTTATATTACAAATTCCAATTTAAAAAGTGTTATTGAGGGGCGCCTGGGTGCTCAGTCGTTAAGCGTCTGCCTTCAGTTCCGGTCATGATCCCAAGGTTCTGGGATTGAGCCCCACATGGGGCTCCCTGCTCCGCGGGAAGCCTGCTTCTCCCTCTCCCACTCCCCCTGCTTGTGTTCCCTCTCTCGCTGTGTCTCTCTCTGTCAAATAAATAAATAAAATCTTAAAAAAAAAAAAGTGTTATTGAGTTGGTTACCATAACTATAAAGGATCTATCTATATTTTCTTAGTTCTTCTAATAGTATTTAAAATATGAAAATTATCTGTTATCTCCATGTCCATTCAGTATCTCACAAGAAAAATTATCCAATTATGAGAATAAACCTACCATGCACATAGAACACTTACTGTATGAATGCCCCAGTGGCCTAGAAGATTCCTTTCTACTTAAAGGGACATGAAAGTTCTTTTTAGGTTGCTTTCCCAGAGTGACAGAAAAGCATTCATCGTGTTTTTAAATGAAAACAAAATGAAAGTAAAAAAGGCAAGTAGTCACTGCCTTCCCAGGGGTATGTTTAGCAAGATATAATTGTGGTTTTTGAAAGCTCCTAGGGGCGCTGAGAAATCAAGTAATGAGGGGTAGGGAATCCTGTCTGTGAAAACTAGAGAAGGTAGAAACTCCGCACGGGGAAGTAGGAGACAGAGTCCCACTGTCCTCAGCACCTTCCATCAGGCTCCCTCCTGCCAGGCTGGAACCCCAGGGAAAGGCAAAAAGAAAAAAAAAAAAAAAAAAAAACCTCTTTATCTATGAATTTCAGCATCATGGTGGAATTTGGTATGACAATAAAATGACAGAGAACTATTAAGTGGGTAAGGCCTGAGGGTGAACAATAGTTCACCGAATTCATTCAAAGTGAACATGATGGTATGACCAGGGAAGGAAGAACTTGAAAAGCACACAGCGCTGAGGAAAAGACTAGATATGTATGCAGTTCAAAAAGAGACATAACTAAACTACAGAAGTAGACATGAGAATAATGGATTACCTTTGGGAAGGAAGAAGGGACTGCGGTTGAGAGAGGCAGAGGGAAGCTGCTGGGGTGTAGCAACCCCCTACTCTTTCATATGCATGGTGGCAGCATGACTGATTTTGTAATAATTCATTGAGTTGGAAATATTTTTGTACACTTTTTCTATATGTGGGTTATATCTCGTAACAAAAGAGCTTTTAAAAAAATAAAAGCAACTGATGTAAAGTTCTCTTCTTACTTGGTCCAAAGCTTTGCTCCCAAGTACACATAGGAACTTCAGCTCTTATAACTCATGTGAACCTGGGACACAGGGCATATTATATTTGGGGTAAATGGTCTGTTTTCGAGGTGAAACAGAAAACCATTGTTTCTGTTCAGGGAAGACATGATTAGGACCAGAACTGAGACAAAAATGTGGGAACAGTGAAATAGGAAAACTTCAGGAGAGTTTTCAAAATAGCCCTAATAGAACTTAGTAACCAATTAATAAGAGGTTAGAGTAAAATTTTCAAATAATTTCAAGACTTCAGACTTGAGTACCATGTGGCTGGTGATGCTTTTAACCTGGCCAGTGAAAATGGGGGATGCCAGTTCCCCTTCTTAGGCTATGTTACCTGCTAAGTTAGAAATGTGCATCGAGGTAAAATCTTTTTCAACAGAAGATTCTATTTTTCTGTGTTCCTGTCTTAGTTGGGGAAAAAAAATAATTGTTGTCCATACAGAACTTGCTTCGGCAATGCCTAAGGAGTGTTCGTAGGAAATTTTGCTATGCTTTGTTTTTAACTCCAATGTATGCCAGATTGACGTGCTGTCACTGAGACATGAGACTAATCCAAATATGAGACAAAGGAAAGACAGATCACAGTTGGCCATAGAGCGAATAAGGAGACAAAAAAGAAGCAGTTAACAAAAAGTGGTCTTGATATTGGACATGAAGTCTCTCCCCCTAAAAATTTTGTTCTGCCTGATGCCTGAAGTTCCATTATTAGATAACCATTCTATGCTTAAGAATTTCCTTCCCCCTGGTGTTTTCTTTCAAAGTTCACATTTTCATGAGAGTTATGTGATGAGACTATCATGACTTTTCATCTATCATTGGAAAAATGAGATGAACATACAGAAAAATTCATAGAAATTAAAATTAACTTCAAAATATTATATTTAGCATAATGCCAGGGTTATATAGAGTTGTGAAATTTGTCTCCAGCCCAAAAGTCAGAAATTAGCTATTACAACAATTTTACAATTTTCAACTCTTTTAATTTATTGGCAGCATTGTTTGAATGACTTCTTCTCTGAAGAATTTAAAGAGGAACAAGTACAATGCTTCTGAGATTATTTGAGCAATCTCAGAATATGGGAACACCAATCATTTGTGCTAAATTTGTACTCATTAAAATATGTAGTAAACTCTTAGCTAACCGGAAATAACTGTTGAGAAGACACATTGTACCAATGTAAAGATAACAAACACCAAACTAGTTTGTGCACCAGCAAACTGAAATATATTGGCAAATTCTCTACAGGGATCCCTGATTCCTACAGAGACAGAGTAAACTACATACCAAAATTTTGGAGAGTAAAGCGGTGGTTCTAAAACTTTGCTGCACACTAGAACTACCTGGAGAGCCTTTGAAAATCCCAATGCCAGGTAACAGCTAATACCAATTAGGCTGGAATGTCTGGGTGTGGGAACTAGGCATCAAAAATTTTTAGGACACCCAGCTGATTCCAATGTGCAGCAAAATTTGGGAACCACTGGAGTAAGCTTACAGTTTTATATCCACCACATCTGCTTAGAAAGCATCAGAAGTTGTTCATTAAAGGTTTAGCTTGAGAAGGGAATGGGAGTAATTCCTAGATCCCTTTCTGCCACTCATCCATGAACACTACCCTCCCTCCCCTTCTTCCTTGACAACCTACCATTATCTGGCTTTGGGGAGAGGAGAAGATAAGATCAGGGAAATGGTAGAGTTTGCCATCATTCAGCAATAGGGGGACTTTAGTATTACAACTCTGATTCTCTTATTATCTCATCCACAGATCAGCACTCTGTGTTCAACACCATGGCACCATGGTATCGGCTCCACGTTTCCTCGTCTCTAAACCTAAGGTCAAGATAAGCAGCACTAAGGCATAATGGCTGCCTATAAGTTCATCCTGGTCTCTGAGTGTGAAGAGAGACATGATTAACAGTAAGTACAATGAGCCATTCCTTTCCTCTTTCTACATCTCACGGGCTTAATTTCCTCTCCAGTCCATCATTTTCTCAGGATCCTGAGCTACACTTTGGTCTTCTGATGTCTTCACTGTGCCATGGAATGCTTTATTTTGTTCTCATTAACAGCTGACAGGAGCTTCCCAGGAGATGCAGAGTGAGATGTCTGGTTCTTTATTTCTGAAATATCTTCCTTAGCTAACTATTTGGCATCAAAACGCAAATGTCTCTCACAGGGGCTTACTCCCTTTGACCTTTAAAATAAAATTTTACCTGTAGGATCCGGTGTTGCCCCATTTATCTATCCTAGGTTGTATGTGAGATTTAAGTAAAGCAATCCTACCCTCAAAAAGCAGATCTCAGTTGAAGAGTTGATGAGTAAACATTAAGCCTCCATGTCAAGCACAAACAAGTAAGTACACACTATGCTATACAGAAAAAAAATGAAACCACCCACATTTTTAATAATTTAAAAATACTACTCTATTTACATTGCCAAGTAGTAGTATGTTCCATCTCTACTGGTTTTTGGAAGAAGGGCTACAGCACATACGTATAAGATTAGTAAAAATTTCTCCTTGGAGATGACTGATGAATACGTATCACTGCAGACAATACTGACCACTACTCATATACCAGACACAGAGTGTCTCTGTTGTGACCTCAGCTTTATCATTAATTCCAGGGAGTTCTTCTGAATGTGTCCATATATAAAATGATGATTACCTTACCTTAAAGCCTGAAAATTTTAACTGGATCTCAACTATTCTGCTAACTTACAGGGCCAGAATCAAAACTGTTTACAATCACATCGGTATCAAGTCCATGGAACTGATGTTGCATTAACATGTAAAAACTTACTTGACCTCTTGATGCCTCCATTCTTTTTTTTTGGTTGATGCCTCCATTCTTACAGCTTAAAATGGTGACCGATCCCTGGCACCATGCTGTTTCCATCAGGAAAATAACATGCTGTTTAAAGAGGGGATGTCAAAAAATACTTCAAAAACCACAAATGAAAGTTATTGGAGGAGTCCAACATGGATATTTTTATAACTACATTTCACATTTTATCTCAGTTAAAGTCACAAAAGTTGCATTATTGTTCTTAGAAAACATTTTTTATATTTGATGAGATGATAATAAATGTAGGGGTCACTGTCTTTAGATTATATATACTGATAAGCATATTATTTTATGGCTACAAAAAGTCAATCAGATATAACTACCAAGTACAAAAGATGTTTATTCCAACTAATATTTAAATAAGCTTATTTATGACCTTTGCTTATGGTAGCATGTTTGATTTTAAAATTTGAAGGAGGACATCTAGTTTTATCCCTGATATATAAAAAGCCCGAAGCTGTCATTCCCATCCTCCAAAGGAAAAAAAAAAGCTGAACACACAAAAAAAATCAAAGACTTTTCTTTAATATCAGAGAAACGGAGGTCTTGGGGAAAACTGCCACCAGGAAATCTGGCGACACAAGTGCATTCAGCGAGGCACAACCGAGATCTGTTCATCTAGAGAAGATGCCTCTGGAGCCAGTAACTGATAGGAATATTTAAACATTAATTTATTGAATTACTGGAGGCTGACTGTGGACTACTTCCAAAGTCAGAAATTCTTGAGGGCTGGATTCTTGGGAGGAGGGGGGATCACGATTTTGTGGGCCTTTCCTCTGGGAAAAAAACAACCGATTCTCATGATGAAGGTCCTAGAAAGATCCTTTCATGGCCCTGAGAGAAGAAGGGTAAGGGCAATCACTGTGAAATATGCCCAGAGCTTAACTCCATCCCAAAGCCTACTCTTCAGCGGAAAAGACATTGCCATAGCCTTACCTTGGCTGGAAAAAGAGAATTCCTCCTACTCCATCTCCCTCTGGTCTTCCTGTCTCCCCTAAGAGAAAAGAGAAGTCAGCAAGGGTCAGAACTTCAATAAAATACACTGAGAATAGTGTATGGAAGGAAAGTAAGCAGAGTGCAGAGGGGAAAGCCATAGTACTGGAGAAACAAATGTGAAGATCACAGCCGTAAGACACAGGACCCCTAAAAGACTGAGATTTAATCCGAAGATTATAGAACACTCTCCCTACCCAACAGCTTACTATAATATAGGGCTCCAAGATAATATAATACTTATAATACAATATATGTTAATTATAATACAACACAATGGTAATAATTACAGTAAAATAAAACAATAGAATAATAGAATATAATAATTATATAATAATAGTGGATTACAACTCAGAGAACAGCAAGTCACAGACTCTCTATGAGAAGGAGTACTTGGAAAACCTTACGATCAAGAGGTGAGACAAAAACAAGGACACCAGAAGAATCTGAATTCTCTGGCACCTACAGCTACAGAAACCTTTAAACATAGCCCAAATCCGAGCCATATTAACATATTCCCCTATCCCTAATGGCCACTTTCCCTCAGTTCCTATTACCATATCCAATAAGTCTGTCTTTCAAAAAAGATTATAAGACATGACAAAAGACAAGAGAACAGTCTGCAGAGCCGAAGCAATCACCAGACTCGGAATCAGATGTGACACCACTGATGAAACTATCAGAAAGGGAATTTAAAATAACTATAATTAATATCTTTACATCTATAAAGTTAAAAGTAGACACCTTCAAAAATATAAATAATGAAGGAATGAGACGAATACTGTAAGAGTCAAACAAATGGTAGAAACCAAAAACACTGTACCAGGAATAATAATGCCTTTTTGGGCTTGATCAGTAGATCCAATATGGCTGAGGAAACAACCCGTGAGCTTAAAGAGAGATTAATAGAAACTTCCCAAATTGAAATAAAAGAGTAAAAAAGAAAGAAAAAAAAAAGCATAACATTCAAGAACTGTGGGACAATATCAAAAATGTAAAACAAATACAGTTCACCCAGAACAATTTGGGGGTTATGGGCAGTGACCCCCTGGTCAATCAAAAAAAAAAATTTACAACTTTTGACTTCCTCAAAGCTTAAAGTTTAACTATTAATAGCCCACTGTTGACCAGAAGCCTTAGTGATAACATAAACAGTCAATTAATACGTATTTTGTATGTTATATGTACTAATACTAAATTTTTACAATAAAGTAAGCTGGAGTAAAGAAAATTTTATTAAGAAAAATCAGAAGATGAAAAACACAGTTGTTGTTTTTTTTTTAATTCCAGTATAGTTAACATGGTGTTATATTAGTTTCAGGTATACAGAATGATTTAATAATTCCGCACATCACCCAGTGCTCACCAAGATAAGTGCATTCTTAATCTCCTTCACCTATTTCACCCATCCCCCCACCCACCCCACCCACGCACCCCCACCCCTCTTGTAACCTTCAGTTTGTTCTCTATAGTTAAGAGTCTGGTTTTTTGGTTTGCCTCTTTTTTTGTTGTTGTTCAGTTGTTTTGTTCCTCAAATTCCACCTATAAGTGAAATTACATGGTATCTTTCTTTCTCTGACTTATTTCACTTAGCATTATGCTATCTAGATCCATCCATGTTGTAAATGGAAAGATTTCATATATGTATATACATGTGTATGTATATGTACCTTTATCCTCTATCTCCTTTATCCATTCATCTTTATCCATTCATCTATGATGGATACACTTGGGTTGCTTCCATAATTTGGCTATATTGTAAATAATGCTGCAATAAACACAGGGGTGCATATATCTTTTCAAATTAGTGTTTTCATACCCTTGGGATAAATACCCAGTAGTGGAATCACTGGATCATATGATAGTTCTCTTATTAATTTTTTGAGGACCCTCCATACTGTTTTCCACAGTGGTTGCACCAGCTTTCATTCCCACCAACAGTGCACGAGCTTTCCTTTTCCTCCACATCCTCACTACCACTTGGCAGTTCTTGTGTTTTTTATTTCAGCCATTCTGACAGGTGTGAAGTGATATCTCATTGTGGTTTTGGTTTGCATTTCCCTGGTGATGAGTGAAAAGATGTTGAGCATATCTTTTCAAGTGTCTGTTGGCTATCTGGATGTCTTCTTTGGAGAAATGTCTGCTCATGTCTCCTGCCCTTTTTTAATTGGAGTATTTGGTTTTTTGGTGTTGAGTTATATAAGTTCTTCATATATTTTGGATAATAGCCCTTTAGCAGATATGTCATTTGCAAACACCATCTCCCATTCAGTAGGTTGGCGTTTATTTTTGTTCACTGCTTCCTTTACTGTGCAGAAACGTTTTATTTTGATATAGCCCAAAAAGTTTATTTTTTCTTTTATTTCCCTTGCCTTGGGAGACATTATCTGTAAAATGCTGCTATGTCCAATGTCAGAGAGATTATTGCCTATGCTCTCTTCAAGGATGTTTATGGCTTCAGGTCTCACATTTAGGTCTTCAACCCATTTTGAGTTTATTTTTGTGTATGGTGTAAGGAAGTTTCATTCTTTTACAGGTGGCTGTCCAGTTTTCACAACATCAATTGTTGAAAAGATTGTCTTTTCCCCATTGTATATTCATCCCTCCTTTGTCAAAGATTAATTGGCCATATAATTGTGGGTTTATTTTTGAGTTTTCTGTTCTATTCCATTGACCTATATGTCTATTTTTATGCCCATTCCATACTGCTTTAATTACTACTGTTACATAATAAAACTTGAAATCTTGAATTGTAATACCTCCAGGTTTTTTTGTTTTTCAAGATTGCTTTGGCTATTTGAGGTCTTTTGTGATCCCATACAATTAAATTTTAGGATTGTCTGCTCTAGTTCAGTGAAAAATTCTGCTGGTATTTTGACAGGGATTGCATTAAATCTGTAGATTGTTTTGGGTAGTATGGACATTTTAACAATATTTGTTCTTCCAACCCATAAGCATGGAATGTCTTTTCATTTCTTTGCATTGTCTTGAATTTCTTTTATAGAGTTTTATAGTTTTCAGAGTACAGGTCTTTTACCTCTATGATTAAGTTTATTCCTAGATATTTTTTTGTTTTTGATACAATTATAAATGGGATCATTTTCTTAATTTCTCTTTCTGCTACTTCATTATTTAGTGAATATAAATGCAATGTATTTCTGCATATTGATTTTGTATCCTGCAACTTCACTAAATTCATTTATCAGTCTAGTAGTTTTTTGGTAGAGTCTTTAGGGTTTTGTATATATAGTATAACATCATCTGCAAATAATGAAAGCTTTACCTTTTCCTTACCTATCTGGCAATATTTTATTTCTTTTTCTTGTCTACTTTTGTGTCTCAGACTTCCAGTACTATGTTGAATAAAAGTGGTGAGACTGGACATCGTTGTCTTGTTCCTGATCTTAGGGGAAAAGCTCTCAGTTTTTCACCAGTGAGTATGATGTTAGCTATGGATTTTTCATATACGGCTTTTAGTAGGTCGAGGTATGTTCCTTCTAAATCTACTTTGTTGAGGGTTTTTATCACAAACGAATGTTGTACTTCGTCAAATGCTTTTCTATACCTACTGAAATGATCATATGGTTCTTACCTTTCTCTTGTTGGTATAAGGTATCATGTTGATTGATTAGTGAATACTGAACCACTCCTGCATCCCAAGAATAAATCCCACTTGATCATAGTGAATGACTTTTTAATGTATTGTTGGACTTGGTTTGCTAATATTTTGTTGAGGATTTTTGCATGTATGTTCATGAGGGATACCGGCCTATAGTTCTCTTTTTTTTGTAGTGTCTTTAACTGGTTTCAGTATCAGGATAATGCTGGCCTCATAGAATGAATATGAAAGCTTTCCTTCCTCTTCTATTTTTTGGAATACTCTGAGAAGAACAGGTGTTAACTCTTCTTTAAATGTTTGGTAGAATTCACCAGTGAAGCCATCTGGTCCTGGACTTTTGTTTGTTGAGAGTTTTTTATTACTGATTCAACTTCATTACTGGTAACTGGTCTGTTCAAATTTTCTATTTCTTCTTGATTCAGTACTCTGGAGGTTATATGTTTCTAGGAATTTACCCATTTCTTCTAGGTTGTCCAGTCTGCTGGTACATAATATTGCATTATATTCTCTTATTATTGTTTGTATTTCTGTGGTATCAGTCATTATTTCCTCCTCTTTCATTCTGATTTTGTTTGAGACATCTCTCTTTCTTCTTTTTCTTTCTTTTTTTTTTTTTTAATGAGTCTGGCTAAAGGCTCATCAATTTTGTTGATCTTTTCAGAGAACTAGCCCCTGGTTTCATTAATCTGTTCTATTGTTTTAGTTTCCATTTCATTTATTTCTGCTCTAATCTTTATTATATCCTTTTTCCTACTGGTTTGGGGTTCTGTTTGTTTTCTTTTTCTAGCTCCATTAGATGTAACATTAGGTTGTTTGAGACTTTTCTTGCTTCTTGAGGTAGGCCTGTATTCCTATAAACTTCCCTTTTAGAACAGCTTTTGCTACATCCCAAATACATTTACAGTTCTGCACTGTATTTACTGAAAAAAATGAAAGTGAACCTGAGCAGTTCAAATCTGTGTTGTTCAAGGGTCAACTGTAATAAGAATACCAGAATGGGAGAAAAGAGAGAACAGAAAGATAACTGGAAAAATCTTCAAATATTTGGAAATTAAATAACACAGCTCTAAATAACCCACAAATCAAAGAAGTCTCAAAAATTTTTAAATGTTCCCTAACTAAATGTAAATAAAGCCCACATATTAGAAAATATGAAAGGTATAAAATTGATAACCTAGGATTCCAGTTTTAAAAATTACAAAGAGGAGGAATTTAAGCCTAAACCAAGCAGAGAATGATAAATAAGAACAGAAAACAGTGAATTTGCAATCAATAAAGGCGAAAAACCAATACAATCAAAAGGCACATTTGAAAAGATCAATAAAATTGATAAATGAACGGATATCACAAATGAAAGAGGGTTCATCCTTATTGATTCTATGGAAATTAAATAGATAGTAAAGGAACAGTTTGAGCACTCTATGCATACAAATTTGATGATTAGATGAAATGGACCAACTCCTTAAAAGACACAAACTTATCAAAACTTACACAAGAAGAAATAAGTAATCTAAATATTTTGTATCTATTAAATAAATTAAACTAATAATTTACAACTTCCCAAAAAAAAAAGCACAAGGCCCAGATAGTTTCATTGGTGAACTCTATCAAGCATTTAAGAAGCAATAATACTTTTTTTTTCTCATTAAACTTTTGTTTTAATGGGTCTCAAAATTCTGTGACAGATTTTTGGTCAAGTTGTTTCCATTAAAAAGTACTTATTTTAAAAACTAATAACTTAAAACTGCCACACACACACACACACAAAAAAAAACAACTGGTCCACAAAACATTCTCCTTTCCTTCTGAAGGTTTTACGATGCACTGTTATCATTAACCAGTCTTTTACTATTAAACTTAAATGGTGGAGGGCACGTTCTGCATGGAGCACTGGGTGTTATGCACAAACAATGAATCATGGAACACTACATCAAAAACTAATGATGTAATGTATGGTGATAAAAAAAAAAAACTTAAATTACCAATTGACACAAACAGTTCTGAGACCATTCTTCCACCACTAATTAAGACTGGGGTGGCAAGTATTGGGAATAATATTCATTTAGCCTTCTGAGCTTTCTGGGCAGACTTGGTGACCTTGCCAGCTCTAGCTGCCTTCTTGTCCACTGCTTTGATGACACACACAGCAACCGTCTGTCTCATGTCACAAACAGCAAAACGGCCCAGAGGAGGAAAGTCAGAGAAGCTCTCAACACAGGTAGGCTTGCCAGGAACCATATCAACAATGGCAGCATCACCAGATTTCAAGAACTAGGGACCATCTTCCAGCTTTTTTCCAGAACGATGATCTATCTTCTCCTTCAGCTCAGCAAAATTGCAAGCACTGTGAGCTGTGTGACAATCCAGCACAAGTGCATATCCAGCACTGATTTGGTTCTGGATAATCACCTGAGCCATGAAGCCAGCTGCTTCCGTTGGTGGATCATTTTTGCTGTCACCAGCCACATTGCCACCACGAACATCTTTGACAGATACATTCTTGACATTGAAGCCCACACTGTCCCCAGGAAAAGCCTTACTCAAAGCTTCATGGTGCATTTGAACAGACTTTACTTCACTTGTAACAATGACTGGAGCAAAGGTGACCACCATGCCAGGTTTAAGAACACCAGTCTCTACTCGACCCACAGGGACAGTACCAATACCACCAATTTTGTAGACGTCCTGGAGAGGCAGACGCAAGGGCTTGTCAGTTGGATGAGTTGGTGGCAGAATGTAATTCAGAGCTTCAAGCAGTGTGGTTCCACTGGCATTCCCATCTTTACGGGTGACTATCCCTTGAACCAAGGCATGTTAGCACTTGGCTCTAGCATGTTGTCACCATTCCAACCAGAAATTGGCACAAATGCTACTGTGTCGGGGTTGTAGCCAATTTTCTTAATGTAGGTGCTGACTTCCTTGATTTCCTCATATCTCTTCTGGCTGTAGGGTGGCTCAGTGGAATCCATCTTGTTAACACCCACAATTAGTTGTTTTACTCCCAGTGTGTAAGCCAGAAGGGCATGTTCATGGGTCTGCACATTCTTGGAAATACCGGCTTCAAATTTACCGACACCAGCAGCAATAATCAGGACAGCACAGTCAGCCTGAGATGTGCCTGTAATCATGTTTTTGATAAAGTCTCTGTGTCCTGGGGCATCAATGATGGTCACATAATACTTGCTGGTCTCGAATTTCCACAGGGCGATATCAATGGTGATACCACGTTCATGTTCAGCTTTCAGTTTATTCAAGACCCAGGCATACTTGAAGGAGCCCTTTCCCACCTCAGCAGTCTCCTACTCAAATTTTTCGATAGTTCTTTTGTCGATCCCACCACATTTGTAGATCAGATGACCAGTAGTGGTGGACTTGCCTGAATCTACGTGTCCAATGACAACGATGTTGATGTGAGTCTTTTCCTTTCCATTTTGGTTTAGGTTGAGCAGTGGTTTTCACGATACCTGTGTTCTAGTGGCAAACCCACTGCAGAATAAAAAGAATGATACTAACTTTTGACAATCTCTTCCAGAATATACAAAGAGAGAACTTCTTTTTTTTTTTTTTACAAGGAGAGAACTTCTTAATCATTCTTTGAGGCCACAATTACCTTAATATCCAAAAACATAACGTAAAATAAAATAAAGATAGCACAAGAAAGTAAAACTACAGGCCAATATCTCCTATGAATATAATGCAAAATCCTCCATAAAATATTAGTAAATTGATGTCTACAATGTACAAAAAGACTAAAATTTATCCCAGAATTGCAAAGTTAGTTTCCAAAACCAATTAATGTTATAAAACACATAAAGAGAATAAAAGACAAAAACTACATGATAATCTCAATAGATGCAGAAAAAGCATTTTATAAAATCCAATACCCATTTATGATAAACATTCTTAGCCATCTAGGAATAGAAGGAAACTTCATAATAAACATCTACAAAAAAACTTTATATGTGATAATGAGAACTGGATACTCTCCCCTGAAAACTGAGAAAAAGGTAAGCATGCCCTCTCTTACAATTCCTATTCATTATTGTATGGAAAGTCATAACTAACTCAGTAAGAAAAAAATGAAAGCTACAAAGATGGTATGTGAAACACAAGGTACAAAATATTATGATTGTATTATATGACTATTTTAAAATATATTAAATTATGTTTGTCAAAATATTAACAGTTGCTTCCATGTGGTAGAATTATAAGTAAGTTCTTCAAATACTTTATATTTTATGATTTATCAACTAGGAATCTATTGCTCTTTTTCTCCCTTGGTGCTTAAAATTTATTTATTTATTTATTTATTTTATTTATTATTTGACATCAAGCTAACATCCCATTGACTTAGTAAGATGCAAAGATGTAGAATATGAATAGTCAAAATTTAATTTGCCGTATTTTCTTTAGCACTTATTTTATGACTGTCAGCTAGGAGGCCTTGATCGATAACACAAAGCAAAATTTATGTCACAGTATGCCCTAAAGTTGTGACTCCTATTTTTGAGATATTCTATGTTTTAAATTTATACAAAAAGTTTTTAAACATCATACAGTAAAACACCTGAAAGCTACAATTAAAATGTAAGTGGTAAAAAGTACATTTGTCTTGAATCACTGTTTTTTGTCAAAAAACAAAACACAGTAGTATATTCATAACTCCATGTATCACCAAGTTAGTCAAAAGAATCTACAATTCACTGCCTCTTACAACATTCAGATTAGTACAATTCAGCTTCCATATATTGCTTCACATTAGCTCCATTTGTTCTCAGTGAAGATAATCAAGGTCTATCAAAAACTTTTCATATTTAGAAGTATTAATTTCATCCTCTTCATAGTCTTACAAATATATTTTTTAAATGATTAGAATGAAAAAAATGAAAATTTTTATTTTGGCATTCTCATTTATGTTTTGCTTACATAAAGGTAAAACCAATTATCAATATGTGAGAATATCAGTTATGGGACATTGTTCCAGAATCATGTATGTCTTGGCATAATGGCCAAAAAAAAGTTCTATTTCCCTTGTTCATTCTCTATGCACCTAGAGAAGTCCCTACAGTCATTCATACACATACACACATGCACGCATGCATACACACATCCCTTTTGTGAGCTCCATGAGGGTGTTACAGTAGATTTTAAGAGAAAAAAACTATCACTAGAAGTTGCAATTCTGAAGAAGAAGAAGAAGAAAAAGAAGAAGAGGAGGAGGAGGAGAAGAGGAAGAAGAAGAAGAAAGAAGAAAGAAGAAGAAAAGAAGAAGAAGGAGAAGAAGGAGAAGAAGGAGAAGAAGGAGAAGGAGAAGAAGAAGAAGAAGAAAGAAGAAAGAAGAAAGAAGAAAGAAAGAAGAAAGAAGAAAGAAGAAGAAGAAGAAGAAGGAGAAGAAGAAGAAGAAGAAGAAGAAATAGTAGTTGCGATTTTGTTTTGGGTAAATTTCTGCCAAGCCTCTCAAAATATCAGAAAATATTTCTTGAATATTTTTCTGGCTGTAGGGTGGCACCCTACACCCAGAAAGTTTTTCTGGGATACTTTGTGGTATGTCTAAACAAAACTGTAGAATAAATCCAAGAAATTTCCATAAAATGTGGCTAATTTTACTTAATGGCAGTATTTTTAAAATGTGAATGTATTTTAGAGCATAACAAAACAGAAATCTACTAGAAAAAGCCAATCTATAATGATACAGATCAGAACAATGTTTGGCTGGGGCTGAATATTGGAGCGACCTGACCAGGAAAGGCACAACCAAACTTTTTCAGGTGATACAAATGTTCTACAATCTCAATGGTAACAGATTTAAATGGACACAGAAATTTGTCAAAACTGATCAAAATTTATACTTTAAATATGCACATTTTATTGCATGTAAATTATGCCTAAATTAAGTATATTTTATTTTATTTTTTAAAGATTTTATTTATTCATGTGTGAGAGAGAGAGAGAGAGAGCACAAGCAGGGGGAGGGGCAGAGGGAGAAGCAGACTCCCCGCTGAGCAGGGAGCCTGACTCAGGGCTAGATCACAGGACCCTGGGAAGATGACCTGAGCCAAAGGCAGATGCTGGAACAACTGAACTACCCACGTGCCCAATAAAGTATATTTTAAAAGGCAAAGTGCATGAATTTAAAATATAAAACTTGAAGAATTTCCTTCATCTCTGAATTTCATTTCTTCTGTTGGGTTGCAACATTAATGGAGGCACTATATGGGAAAATACCCTAACACCATAAATTTCACATTTAAGTAGTTAAGTGAATGTAAACGTCCCTTCCTGTTCCCTTAATAAATGTTATCACATGAAGTGTAAGAATTTTATAATTAAAATTCCTGCAAGGATATTAACTTAATCACAAAGCAAAATTTTACATTCTACTCTTTATTCTTTAGCACAGACTTAACAAATAAAGTGGCTGACTTCAAAGATACCTTCACTTGCCTAATCCAATTCATGCTTTTAAACTTCATTTCAGAGTTGCTTCATCTAGGAAGACTGCTCTGGCCGATACCATCCCTCAACCTATTCCTGCCAGGAAAGTGCAGATATCTCTCCTCTTTGCTGCCATGTTGATATCTTTCCACATCACTAATGCATGTTACCATCCATCCATCACCTACAAAGAGTCTGAGCTGGGGACTACTGTATAAGTGGGTTTTATCACAAGAGTGCTCTCTGACAGAGGGGACTGATGAAGAAATATGACAGGGCAGGGGGAAAAGCCAGGCAAGAATTTGGCCTTGGGTCTCAACTGGATTCTAGCTTCAGCCCAATGTCCTGGGGAACTCTATAATAATAATATATAATAACTCACAATAATAGAGCATTAACTGCATCACAGGGTAGATCCCACTCTAAGAGACCAGCCTTTCTCCCCCACCTAGCCACTCCCAACTACCAGCCGTCCCCCTCACTCACCCATCAGTCACAATCAATACCCCAGGGCATGTCCTAAGGAGTATTATCTCCCTAGTAAGAGGGCAAGAAAGAGGCAGCTCACAACCATACTCATGGCAACTGGGGGAGAGCGTACCAGACCAGTAAAGGGGATCTGAGATGAACACCAACAATGTCCACCATACCACATAACACTTCACTGCAGTATAAATTTAAAATAGTGTGTAAGAACATGAGCTCTTGAATCAGATTGCCTATAGATGTCAACACTACATAAAGCTATGCAATTTGGGGAAAATCACTTAACTTCTCCAAATTGCAGTCCCCACATCCATTAACAGGAATAATGTAATAGCAGTATCTACATCATAGGGCTGTCATGAGAATTAAATGAAATAATACATATAAAGTGCTCAGACCAGTGCCTGGAATATAAAACCTTAATACATATTAGTTGTTACTATCATTATTGCTGCTGTTGTTATTGTTATTATTATTATTATTCTAATGATCAGATTAAGGGCCTTTCTTTCTCACTAGATAATGAATCAAACAAACTGACATATAAGAACTCACCTAACCCTACCTCTTGGTGTTACTAGTTGATGGCCTGGCATTTACAGATGAACCATGGCATTCTTTTCTTGAAATTCAATGCAAGGGCACTGATGTCAGACAAGGTAGCTCTGTACCTGTTATAAACTAAGACAAAAAAGACCATTCTATGATCTTCTCAGAACAAAGACAAAACAAGATTACAGGGCAAACAACAAAAATACCAAACAACATCTTTTCCCAGCTAACAAGAATAACAACTGCTTCTTTGTCAATTATAGGCTTACCCTCAGATTATTTTTCTTGCCTTCTAGGTAAGATGCATTAAAGTATCAAATTAACCACCCCACTCCCTGACAGCACCCAACCCAGAGCAAACCCTCCTTCCTTGAACATTCCTCAAAAATCACCTGACGCAAGCACAAATCCTATAATAAATCCTTCTTAACACCCTTCTATTATGAAGCTTCATGATTCTCCATAGTGTGTGGTCTCCCTCATCTCAATACGGCAATAAATGAAACTTCATTTGACAACAGATATATTTCTGACCACCTTTGACTAGAAGGCTTTGACACAGAGATAATTCATCTATGTATTCCCAGTGCCTAAAATATAGTCGGCATTTCATAAGAGTTTTTGAATGAATGAGTTAACCCCAGATACAAGTTAGTTCCAAAGATCCTGATTCTATGTAATGGCTGATACGGGTGATTTTCACATTTGCAATCCACACAATAATTGAGGAGACACAGATACCTACTGAGCAAAGAACAAAAATGTTAGATAAAATTGAGAAACACATTTAAAAATCATAGTGCTGGGCATCTGGCCATCAGTAGCAGTAATGGAGAAAGTAAATCAAAGGTTCAGATGAAACTATGAAATGACAAACATGAATAGCACAGATTCTGCAATGACAGATGCTGCTACAAATCAGAGCCATCATCACCTTGTGTGCACTGTACAAAGAAGGCTGTCTAACTGAGTACTCCCAGGTTGTCACAGTAGTCTTGGAAATCAAGTCTGGACTACTGCCATCTTGGTGCAATGCATTTTTGGTCTACCACTGTACACAGAGAAGGGAAAATTGACATCATGACTGGGAACTCCATGTTCTTTGCTCAACAGTTACTTAAACAGGAGGCAAGTCCAGCTGATAGAAAATAATTTAATAGATAGATTAAAATGATGTGAATGACTTGTAGGATATACATATTTTTGGCAGCAGTTGGAAGAAACTCTGATATACACATTATACGACTAGACTCTGAAACATTTCTGGAAGGAGTAACAGAGCTCATCACTCAATCTCCACACTAATTTTTGAAGACCCACTGTGACTTTTTCCCTTCCAGTCTTTGGTAGAAGATAAAATGTGATCTACATTAAAGTTTGATCCCTACTAAATCTAACTCTATGAGACTGTCTCACTGATGACATTATTTTAAAAAGAAATGATTCCTTTTACAGATGGAAATGAAAATTATTGTTATTTTTAATTTAAGAGTATCAGGATGTCAACATTCTCATGTAAATCTGAATGTATATTTGGAATAATTTTTTAGAAATATATATGAAGTAATGATATGATGCTTAATTCATGCTTTAAGTTGTCATAGTTTTGACATGAATTCTATATATGCTGTAATTTGGGGCAATGACAATTTTAGATTAGAAATACAAGTCTTTTGTTTAAAAATCACTAAAGAGAAGTTATCATGGAGAAGAAAATTAAGTAATATCTATACCCAATGTGGGGCTTGAACTTACAACCCTGATCAAGAGTCACATGCTCTACTGACTGAGCCAGCCAGGTAGTCCCTCAATTTTTAATTTTCTAGAAAATTGATGAGTCCATCAATAAGCAAGTTTCATAAATCAGCATCTCACCTTCTCCTTGTAGGAAACATCCAAAAGCAACAAGGAGAATTTTTAATGCAAACACTATTTCCAATGAAGATAGAATAATCCCCAGTTTCTACACATAATGGTTATCAAAAGCAGCTGAGGTTAAGGGAGAGAATAGGAAAGAACCTTTGAATTTCACTTCAGAGGGAAATTTCCCTAGTAGAGAACATACCTAAATGTGCTATCAAAATGCATTTATAAAAGTGAGAGGTTCATACTGATGCTTCCCAAGTATACCTCTTGATACATGTGGAGTGCAAGAACTGGGTTAAAATGAGCTAGCAAATGAAATTCTCTTCAACTGTGTTTGGTACAGGAAAGTACAACAGGCAGGCAAAGAAAAAAAGAAAGAAAGAAAAGAGAAAAATAAAAATAAAAAAAAATCAAAAGTAAAAGCTACAGGTAAATGAAGCAGCCTGCTCTTCGGCAACAGAGAGGAAGAGAAATTTTGAATTGTGCACAGCAGTAAACTGGAATACCACCTTGACCTCCATCTGGCCCTCTCAAGGAATTTCTTGAAAAAACAAACAAACAAAAACAGCCTTAGGAAAAATCCAAGTCATTCAAGGATAAAACACTAAAAGGAACCACAGCAGTATCAAAAACATAACACTGTAGACTTCTACTTCTGGCCAAGATGGAATAACAGGAACCAGACCTATTTTCTTACTTTAATCAACCAAAAATCCAGGTAAGATATATAAAACAATGGTTTTCAAGACAGGACATCAAGCAACAAAGGGCAGTGATCCCTGAGAGGTAGGAAACAAATGAGGTGGACCCTGTGATTTACTGCCAGGTTTGCTGTGCTGACAGAGGTTCCAGTCCATGGTAGAGAGAAGAAGCCCAGAAAGAAATGAGTATGTTCTCTAGGTTAAGGAGACAGACTGGGGTTCAGCGATACCAAGGTAGCGGAGTTTATAAAAGAGCATACTAGGGGGGTGCCTGGGTGGCTCAGTCATTGAGCGTCTGCCTTTGGCTTGGGTCATGGTCCCAGGGTCCTGGAATCGGGCCCCGCATTGGGCTCCCTGTTCTGCGGGAGGCCTGCTTCTCCCTCTCCCACTCCCCCTGCTTGTGTTCCTTCTCTCGCTGTGTCTCTCTCTGTCAAATAAATAAATAAATTCTTTTTTTTTTTTAAAGAGCATACTAGGGAGGATACAGCTGCACAGTGAAAGGACTCCAGAGACGTGCAGATGATCATCTTGTGCATGCAGCAGAGTAATTAATCTGTGTGTATGTAGAAAGAAATTGCCAAGGCTGAAGGAAGAGTCATCTGGAAGGGTAAGAGGTAACACTGCATAGGGCTCACAGAATCTAGGGACAGTGAGTGCCTGGTCATACTGGCCAGAATGAAAAGCCTCAAGATTCACAGGGTATTGCATATAGTACACAAAAGGACTTTACCTCAATCCCTACAACAAACACTTCTCTGCCACCCAACAAAGCTTCCCACATAACAAAACTTAAAATCAAGACCTGAAAATTAAAAAAAAAAAAAAAAAAACATGCAATCACAATGCCTAAAACTCATTCAAAAATTACCAGGCATGAAAAGGAGGAAGAAAACATGATCTGCACTGTTGATAACAAGAAAAAATTAATCATAAGTGACTCAGAACTGACACCTATATTAAAGTTAGAAGAGGACATTAAAACACTTACTGTAACTGTATTCTGTATGTCCAAACAGTAGGAAAATGTAGGATATAAAAAGGCCCAAATCAAACTAATAGAAATGAAAACTTCTATATCTGAGATGCAAAATACAATGGACAGGAATGCAGGCCTGGTAACCACACATCTGCTTACTATCTATACTTCTGTCCTCTCCAGAATGTCATATAAATGGGATTGTACACTATGCAGCCTTTTCAGTTTGGCTTTTTTCACTTAGCAAAATACATGCAAGATTCACCAGTATTGTTACATGTATCAATAAATATTTTAGTCCTTTTTTTTTTAGCTTGTATTCAATTGTAGAGATGTACCTAAATTTTGTGTCCATATATTCATCAGATGAATGATATGTAGTGGTTTCTAGTTTGTACAATTATGAGTAAAGCTATTATAAACATCAATACAGAGATTTTTGTGTAGACCTTATGTAGATTTTGTGTAGATAGAGACAAAGATGTTGGGTAAATGCCTAGAAATGAAACTGCTGGATCGTATGGTATGTGTATTTTTAATTTCATAAGAAATCACCAAACTGTCTTCCAAAGTGGCTGGGGTCTTAATTTAGATTCACAACATTAATGAATGACAGTTCTAGTTATTCTGCATACTAATCACAATTCTTTTTGTTATGATAATATGTATACAGTGGTTTCTCCTTGTGTGTGTTTTTCTTTTGCTATATTCAATTAGCCTTTAATTTTTTTATAACATGTATTATTATCACAATATTTTTATTAAGTTTCTAATTTTAATTCTGGTATAGTCAACATACAGTGTTATCTTAGTTTGAGGTGTACAATATAGTGAATCAACAATTCCAAACATCACCCAGGGCTCATGATGATAAGTGTGCTCTTCATCCCCATCACTTACTTCCCCCACCCTCCCCACCCACTCCCCTCTGGTAACCATCAGTTTGTTCTCTGTAGTTAACAGTCCTTGTGGTTTTAATTTGGATTTCCCTGATGCAAAATTACTTTGAATCTGTTGAAATGATGTTGAATAATTATGTTGAAAATCTTCATATATTTTTGCCATCCATATCTCTTTGGTCAAATGTTTATTCAAACCTTCACTTTATTGAATTTTTGGTTTCTTATTTTGAGTTGGCAAAGGTTTTTACATATACTTATTAAAGGTCTTTCATCAGATATATGTTCTGCAAATATTTTGTCCATCTATTTCTTTTCTTTTTTTAATTTTATTTTATTATGTTAATCACCATACATCATTAGTTTTTGATGTCGTGTTCCATGATTCATTGTTGCCGTATAACAGTTTCAAGGGGTGTGTTAATATTTAATGGTCTGGTAGAGAAAAGCGAATTGGAAAAGAGGACCAAAAGAAGAGGCTATTGAAATAGGAAAAGAAACTGAGTGAGTGTGATGTTATAGAAGCCTAGAAAACAAGTGCTGCCATAAGGAGGGAGGGTCACTTCTGTCCAATAGTGCTCAGAAGTCATGTAAGATGCTGGCCTATCGGGGCGCCTGGGCGGCTCAGTCGTTAAGCGTCTGCCTTCGGCTCAGGTCATGCCTGGGATCGAGCCCCGCGTCAGGCTCCCTGCTCGGCAGGAAGCCTGCTTCTCCCTCTCCCACTCCCCCTGCTTGTGCTCCTGCTCTCGCTGTCTCTCTGTCAAATAAATAAATAAAATATTAAGAAAAAAAAATGATGGCCTATCTTGGTAAGGGTCCCTCAAGCAAACACCCATAACGCTAAAGTCGTCAGAAGTTCTGAGTCACAGCTACATGTTAAATGTAAATATTTTACTTGCTTTTAGCTATAAGTTGAAAAAAAGTTGGTAGGTTAAGTTTGTCTACACCTCTGCTTTGGTAAAGCATCAAGGGGAGTCTACAACCCCTACTCGTCTGGGCTTACTCAGTAACCGTCAGAAACCAGCTGGCTTCATGGGAGGGACGTTTACAGGAAAGACCCTCCTAGCTTTAAGCTAGAAAGTATACATCCAGCTCATGTTGCTATTATTGTACCTGCTGCCTATTAAACTTTTCAAATAACTGTTCATCTTCTCTCTGGTCACATGGTCCAAATCATGCCTACAGATTTAGTGAACTGTAATCTCTAGCTTCTTTTCTTGTCTTAAAATCATTTCTTTTCATTCCCAGGACTCAAAAGGATAAACAGGAATAATAAAGCTTGTTTAAACTTTACAATCTGTGAATCTGAGATGCTAGGTAAAGATCCACTCATTTAGAGAAATAAATCAGCTTCTGTCTCCAATTATGGAACCGGAAAACTATCTTTGAACAGACTAATTCTGTGAGAGGGGAAAAAAAAGGAAAATTAGTAAATTAAGGCTAGTGAAGAAGAGGTAAGGTCAATGTAGTGAAAGTCTCATAAAGGTTGGGGAATGGCTGGAACAGAAATATTGTAACGAGGAAACTAAAAAGAGAGGAAGCAACATAAGAGTGAAGTGTTTGAAATCAAGATTAGGAAGACAGGCGAGTGAGTGGTGATGATTATGGGAGTAGGTGGCTGAAGAAGATGGAGGAAAAATTTAAAGTTCTGGAGGCTACAGAAATGGGAGGCCTGGGGCTGGTTACAACATCTAGGCAGGTGTTGAAGTAATCAACAGCAGTGAGAGGAGCAGTGATGGGCTAATGATGATGTGGGAAAAGAGAGGCGACTGGGCAGCATGGGAAGGAGGGATTGGAGAAAATGGGCCTGTATGATCTAAAGTCACAGGGCTGCCCAGGTTAGGAGAACCTAAACCGAGGGAGTGGGTGCCAGCAGAGTCAAAAGCAGAGGTCAGTCTTGAGAGCTATCCTGGGGTAAAATCTATAGCAGTTTGGGACTAAGTGAATGGGAGGAATAAGAAACTGGAAAGGTCCTAGATGACGTGAGAATTTCTATTTTGGGAAATCAGACTGACTGCAATGCCGTTAGTCAAGATGGATGTCTTAGAACACAAACCAGAGATCTTCAGGTTTCTGCCTTTCTACCACCCCACTGCCCACCGCATGTCCCCGCTCGCGAGCACACACACATGCACACCTGCCCACACACAGAATTTGGGAAATGAAACTTGAGCAGGGACAATCCGGTATCCTGGAATTTAAATAAATTTTTCAAACATTTCCTATGAAAGATATGTATGGTCACTTGGTTTTAGAAACAAAATTGTTGTTCAAGAGAATGAACCACTCAAGAAAGGAAAGAGGGAGAGAAAGGGGGAAGGAGGGAAGGAGGGAGGGAGAAGACAAGAAGTCTCTGACAACATAATCACAAAGGATGCAAGGGAGAAAAAGAAACTCTGTGCATTTCCAAAGCCCAGAAAATGAGGGTTAGATTGGTATTCGAAACAGATGGTATAATGTTAACAGATGGCAGAGAGAACATAGAACATCTTAAGTCTCATTTTTCATGTGTCCTCTCTATCAAAGAATCCTTGAAACTGAAAACGGAGGAACAAACAAGACAATGAAGCGACTGCAGCCAGCCTGAAGGCTGCAATGTGTGATGCGGTGAACCAACAGATGGGAAGTGTTGGGTATGAGTCATTAGTGGCAAAAAGGAAATCTATTGTAAGGTCGTAGAGGAGGTAATTAGGCCAAGTCATAAGTATACGTCAGGTATTGGAAAAAATACTTTGAATGCATGTTTGGAAATATTTGGTGTCTCACGATAATAAAAAATCAAAACCACTAAGAATAGCAAGAATGGATCAACAAAAATGCCTCCATTGTAATTAAAGACCAAGTCCTGATAATAGGGAGACGATATAATTTTGATATTTTTATCGCCAGAAGAAAGGAGGATAGGGCGCCTGGGTGGCTCAGTTGGTTAAGCAACTGCCTTCGGCTCAGGTCATGATCCTAGAGTCCCGGGATCGAGTTCCGCATCGGGGGTCCCTGCTCAGCAGGGAGTCTGCTTCTCCCTCTGACCCTCCCCCCTCTCATGTGCTCTCTCTCTCTCTCTCTCTCATTCTGTCTCAAATAAAAAAAAAATCTTAAAAAAAAAAGGAGGATAAACAGGGAGTAGTTTATGCAGAGGGGTGACTGAGAACAGATATGTGAAAGTATGAGTTATTGATAAAAAGAATTTGCTCCGACCTTGAGAACTTCTTGGGCATGGTCCCCACCTGTAGCTTCTGTGCAGCTGGGCTCACAACTAATGTAAACAACCTTTGGGTTTTTCAAGCCATTATGCCTCCCTGTCCTATTGTCAGGTCCTGGAAGCCATGCTAATGGGCTTGCATTGTTACTACTGTGGCAACTTTGCCTTGTTTGTTTATCCTGCTCTTGGCTGCTGCAAGACAGCAAACCCATCCAGAAGGATAACAGATCTTCCACAAACGCAGTGGCATGCAACTTAAAACTGTGTACAAACATGAGCTCTTGCTACCTTCACTAAAACAACACATAGTTCAGGTCACTAAACCAGATCCTCCACCCCCAAGATATGGCAAGAACTTAAGAGACATTGTCACAGAATTGTTTTAGATAATATTTGAAGGATAATCAAATACACAATTAGCATCAATGGCAGAACACTGGCAAAACCCATTCTGAAACTACTGACGCTTAAACCACCAAAGATCTCCTAACTGGCAAGTCAAAACGCTCATTTTCAGTCTTCTGCCAAGTGACTCTTCCACTTCCTTTTCCTCTCCTGGCTTCCTGTGTGCCTCAGACTCATCATTCGCCTATTTTCAATTGCCTTATCCTCAGTCTTTGCAGGTGCTCCCCCCCCCATCCATGCTGTTAAATGTTGGAGCCTCCTAAGTTTACATCTTTGATTCCCTTCTTATTTATAGACTCAAATGCTAATCCCTTCCAGAAACATCCTACAGACCCACCCAGAAATAATGTTTAACCAAAACCCCTTGTCTCAGTCAAGTTGACACATAAAATTAACCATCACAGAATGTTTTCCAGAAACACAAATATGAACACCTAAAGAATCATCTAACATAATAAAAGATGCTTGACTCAACGAAGTGAGATATGGATGGGGTGCAAAGGGGGAAGGGATAGCTGTTTTTATGGTGGTTTCTGTTTTTCCTTATACGCCTTGAGAAAACAATCTATTTAAACTGTGTGCATGCTTAACTTTGATAAGAAAATTCTTTAAATAAAAATATACTGCTGATATTTGCCTGAGCAATTTCAGTAAAGTGACTGGGACAGAAGCCAGACAGAAGGACATAAACAAGATTTATGACAATAAATATAGATTCACTTTTTTAAAATTAATTTAATGTAAAGGGAAGAAGAAAGGACAACAGTCTCAAGAGGATATTGTATCAAAGATCAACATTTTTTAGGAAAAGGAGACAAGAAAAAGAGAAGTTAGTGTAAGAAATGCAAAGTAAAATGCGTATGCTATAATAAATTAAATTAATTAATTAAACTGATAATGATGAGGAATATTACAATTAACAAGATACATTATAGATATACACATAACAGATAAAATAATATCTGAGATGTAAGGAGAGCAGTGTATTGATAGAAAGGTCAATAATTATTATGATAATTGCAAACATTTTCTGAGCGAACACTACGCTAAAAACTTCCATGCATCACCTTGATTCCCCAAAATAGCCCTGGGAAATATGTTTCATTATCTTCATTTTACAGTTGGGAAAACTGAGTCTAAGAAAACTTTTTCTTTGGAAGAGTCAGGGAAAGTTATTCTAAGTCAGCGGTTTTTAACCAAGGGTGATTTTGCTTTCCAGGATACATGTGCCAATGTCTGGAGACATTTTGTCACAAATGAGGAGTGGGAGTCACATGTTCCTGGTATGCTGTGAGTGGAGGGCATCGATGCTGCAAACATCCTACAATACGCAGAACAGTCCCTCAACTAAGAATTATCTGGCCCCAAATGACAATAAGGCTGAGAATGAGTAGCCCTAACCTAAATTATTTCTGGAAATATTAGAAGGAATAAGTGGTGAAAATGTATAAGAAAAGAGACTCAATGGTTGGATCTAGCCATGGTAACTGTTACCCTGAGGACTGTACATAAATGTCCTGGCTCAAAGACAAAAAGTGGCAATCAACAGCCAGGTGAAAATCTAAGAGGAGATTATTGCATTAATTTTAAATGGCAAGAGCGCCTGGGTGGCTCAGGCGGTTAAGCAACTGCCTTCGGCTCAGGTCATGATCCTGGAGTCCCGGGATCAAGTCCCGCATCGGGCTCCCTGCTCAGCGGGGAGTCTGCTTCTCCCTCTGACCCTCTTCCCTCTTGTGCTCTCTGTCTCTCATTCTCTCTCTCTCTCAAATAAATAAATAAAATCTTTAATTTTAAATGGCAAAATAAAGACATGGCAATAGATAGAAGATATGTTGGAACACAAGGTAACTGAGAAAATGGAAGGGTAGAATAAGGAAAATGTGATTCTATGAATACAAACAGTTAAAAAAATAAAATTAATGAATATTGGTCATATGAGGTCACTCCCCTTTAAAACAGGAAACAGGATGCCTTAACAGACATACAGGGATGGTGGAATAAAATTGAAGGAGTTCATGCTGGATTCTGTTTATTTCTTCAGGGAAGAAAGATTCCAGAATTCTGCAAAAATAAGTGGAGAAAAGATTAGGTAAAGCCAAAAGGAAAAAAAAAAAATGAAGATTAGGAACACTTACTATTAGGAACACTTACTAAGGAGAAGGAAAAAATTTAGAGCAAGTCAATTCTGTAAACCTTTCAGGGTTCAGCTGAGTATAAAAAGCTTAAGGATACGTAAGAAAAGGAGTTGTAGGATTTTCTCTATTGGCCATTTGTAGTAACAAGAAACATACTCAACTTCATCTTTAAACAACTAGGAACTGGGCAAAATATATAAGACAATTGGCTGGTAGAATTTTCTGGATCATGAAAGAGAATCCTAAGCAGAGCAAAAAAGCTTGTAAAACTGAAGAAACAAAGATCAGAGTTCGGGGAGAATAAGAACAAGAAAGAGGAAGAGGGAGGAGAGAGGTGGGGGAGGGGAGATGGGGGAAGAGATGCAGAAGTCATCTAGAAATCTGCATAAATTCCTTTGAATATGAGCTGAGGGCTAATTTGTTTTTATTTTTCAATTTAATAAATAGTTAATGCTGCCAAAAAGTGTAAAAATACAGTCGGAATGGCAGTACAATACAAAGTAGTCTCTCCTAATTTATCTTTTACGTCTTTCTACATTTCATACATTCAGGAAACACTTCACAATACATCAACTGAGAGGCTTCTGCAAAGTCTTCTGCTGGTGGTGCTCTTCGTTCCCTGGATGTAAAGTTTAATCTGTAAAGAGACTAATATGAAGCAATCCACAGGTTTATCAAACTTCTCTGCAGTTTCTGGAGTAGGCCTCAGGTCTTGCATATCAATGGTTCAAAAATGTGTATAGCTGCAGAATATTCTCAAGTCACGGATAGTTAGATGTCTGTCAATCTTGGCCTCACTGTGCCAATAAGAATTTTTCTTCAAAGAGGACTTTAGGGAAAATTTTTGTTTCTTTGCTTGTTTTTTTTGTTGTTGTTGTTTTGTTTTTTAATTGGGAAAATTTTTCCTTTCTCATTCACTCTTCTTTAGCCTCTGTTTCATCTGTTGCACCTTCTGAGCCATGTTAGCTTTTCAGTCCTCTCGAATATGCTGCCGTAGGACACTCTCACTGTTCTCCTCCATAGTACCCTGCATTTTAGGGGACAGTCCTGTATAGCTGTTGCCTGTCAGTTTTTCTTCTTCTAGGCCTATCCCATCCCCATTGTATTTTTCAGTCATTATTTTGGTTGGTGAATGATCAAAAACAAGACATAAGTCTGCCTTAGAAAGTTCTTTCCTCCGTTTCTTGATGTTTTCTAATTGCAGCAGATGTATAATATGACTTCACATTTTCTAACAAGAACTACACACTGAATCCTGTTTCTTTAAATAGCATCTCTTGGTCATCTTTTGTTGGCCAGTACTGGGTACATTTAACAGATTCCTTCTCCACACCTCAGTTTAGCATGACAACTGCTTTGGTCTTTTGCTGCCAAACCGTGGGCCAGAAATGCCAACCTGTACTAGGAAGTGGCCCCTGTGTTAAGATGTAACATCTATGCACCTCTTCTATGGCATTAATATAATCATTTTCAGCATTCTGCAGTTTAACATGACTGTAATCGTAGGGGCTTAGATCTCTGTATCTGTTTCAATTTCTGTTTTCTGGAAACTTGGCCATTCTATGAGACTCACTACAAATTTCCAAGTACAGCTGCTGCTAGTGATTCTGAGCAACCAACTGCTCAAACTCCCACTGGACAGTGGCAGACATGGCGTTGGGAGCAGAGCGGCTCAGGCCCCGCACCATCCAGGGAGAGCCACTGAGGGCTAAGTGGTGCATGTAGAGAAGTGTAGGATCAAATTTCACGAGGCACATAAAAAACAACGAAAGACCTGTAAGATAAATAATTATCAGAACTCATACACAACAGAAAAATCATTCAAATACCAATCATCTAGAGGGCAGAGCACTTGGGAAATATCTGGGGCATCGAGGAAAGTCCTCCCAGATGGGTCCAGCCATCGCTCTCTCTCCCTCAGTACAAGTAAATAGACGATGACTGATAAGTAGGTAGGTAGGTAGGCAGAAATAAAGATATATATATTTAATTTTTTTAAAAAAACCTATAAGCACTTGGAAAAAAATGGTCAATATCATAAGTCATCAAGGAAATAAATACTAAAATCAAAATAAGATAGCATTCTACACCCATTAGATGGCTAAAATTAAAAGGACTGACATACCAAATGTTAGAAAAAATATGAAGCAATGGAACTATCATACATTTCTGATGGAAATATAACACTTCTCAACTATAATTTTAGAAAACTGTTTGGCATTTTCATAGAGTTGAGTATATGCCAATACTATAACCCAGCTATCTCACTTCTAGGATTTACACTATAGGATGAAAACATACATCCATTCAGAGACTTGTACAGGAATTTTTATAGCAATTTTTTCATAGCCAAAACCCTGAAACAATCCACCATGTCCATCGACTTGTGAATGGATAAACAATTTTGGCATGGCCAAACAAGAGAGTTCTATTCAAGTATAAAAAGGAACAAATTACTTATATACCCAACAGCATGGATAAAACTTACAGACATTATTCCGAGCAAAAAAAGGAAGTCACAAAAGAGTACATACCACATAATTCCATTTTTATGAAACTCTGGATGGTCTATATGAAATTTTAATCTACAGTGACAGAAAGTAGATCACTGGTTGCCTGGAGTCAGGAAGAAGAAATTGCCCAGGAAGAAGACAAGGGATTTGAGGATGATAAAATTGTTCTATACCTCAATTGTTGGGATGGTTACATGAATGTATACATTTGTCAAAACTCATCAAATTGTTCAATTAAAATGTATGATTTTTATTTATGTAAATTATATTCCAAGAGAGCTGATATAAAGAGAGAGAGAATTCAATTGTGCTGCAATTGAGAGTATGGCCCTGCCAATACAATCGGAATGTTACCAAAAGCCTCATGCATCCTCACTGTCAAGAAGCGAAGCTATTTCTAGGGTGTTTAATCATTTAAGGGGGGGGTAGAGACAAGCAGATACTACGTGCCTGCTGATAAGTATACCTATGAAATGCTCCTGCCAATTAATTAATTAATTTCAATCTGATCAAGTCTCTAGATCTATTTAGCAATAGGCAGGAAATGCAATGGACAGAGAGATGAATACATTTAACAGACACCATGGGGGCACATGGCAACATCCAAACTGTAGGAAACTCTCAAAAAAAAAAAAAAAAAAGAGTGTTTTCAGAAGTAGAGGAGAAAACATCTAGATTAATCTCTAAATTAACAGAGAATTCAAAGATGTATCAGGCAGTCACAGTTATAAACTTTATGTGGATCCCAATTTGAACAAATAAAATTGTAAAAAAAAAAATCCCCTATAAGACAATAGGCATAATATTAAGGAATTATTGTTAATTTCTTAGCTATGAAAATAGTATTATGGTTAAATTAAAAATATTTATCTTAAAGAGACATATACTTAAACATTTATACATGAAATTATGTGATGACTGGGATTTGATTAAATATAATCTGGGTGGGGAGAAGAGGGTAAGAGTAAAAATAAACAGGATTGGTCATAGATTGATGGATATACATTGAGCTATTATATCATTCTCTCTGGTTTTGTATATATTTAAAATTTGGCCATAATATAATAAGAATAGTTAGAAAGGAAAGTGATAACCACCACAGCTCTGGGAAATAGGCTCTGTGGAAGAGTGTGGCAGATCCAGGTAGCTGCCTAGCCAATATATATTAGCCCCTTTTCTTCAGTACATTAATTAGAACAGACTAGGCTATGTTGCAGTAACAGACCACAAATCTCAGTTTAACAAAAATTCCTTTCTTGCTCATATCATATGTGCCACGTGGACTGGCAAAGGGGACCAGGCTAAAAAGGCTCCACACTCTTGTAGGTGTACTATCTGAAACACAGTCTCTGGATGATCCTAGCCGGTAAGACAAGATTGAAGAAACATAAACGAATTTATTTTTTTAAGCAAGCAATAACGCCCAGGGTCGGGCTTGAACTCATGACCCCAGGATCAAGGGTCACATACTCTACTGACTAGGCCAGCCAGGTGCCCCTTAAATGCCCCTTTCTCATTTACAAGTGACCTCTGTCACGTTTTTTCACACTTCATTGGCCAGAACTGATCCTATGGAAAGGAGGCTGAGGACTACAGGCTTCACAATACGCAGAAGGGCCGAAGAATCAGATATGGTAATCGCTGGTAATATCTACCACATTTACTAAGAGGAGCACAATTTTTTTTTTCTGGCTGAGAATATGCTCAGCTTTAACTATGCAACCTTCCAGACTCCCAGGCAGCTAGGATTGGCCAAGTGATACAAATCTGATGTATGAGAAGTTTCACCAGGAAAGCTTGATGAAGGAGGCAGACTCAGCATGTTTCCTTTGGCCCCTACACGCTCCTATTCTTCCAACCAGGAAAATGGGTGCTATGCCTGAGAACATTGCAACCACAGGGACAGAGCCATATACTAAAGATGGTGGAACAGCAGCTAGAAGGAGCTTTAACTCCTCAACAACTTGCTGAATAGCCAAAATATCTCTGATCACCTCCAGAATACTTTACAGACCTCTCAATATAGACAGACAGATAGACAGATGGATAGGTAGGTAGCAACTGAACCAGCCTTTATTAAACCATTATACCCAGGCCTTTGCTATATTTGGTCAAATTTAATCTTTAATAATATGCAAAGATCCTTCCAGATTCAACAGAGGAGGTCAGGAAACAAAAAATTGTTATTGTTTTCCTTTTTAATTAAATAATTTAGGAACTCAAGGGGCACCTGGGTGGCTCAGTCAGTAAGCGTCTGCCATCGGCTCAGGTCATGATCCCAGGGTCCTGGGATCGAGCCCCGCATCGGGCTCCCTGCTCCGCGGGAAGCCTGCTTCTCCCTCTCCCACTCCCCCTGCTTGTGTTTCTTCTCTCGCTGTGTCTCTCTCTGTCAAATAAAAATAATAAATAAATCTTTAAATAAATAAATAATTTAGGAACTCTAGTAGGAAAACAAATAATCCCAATTTAATAAGTAATCAATAACAAATTTTAGGAGAGAGTTAACTATCTGGTCACTTAAGGGCATGATCTCCTACAGCTGATGAAGGGAAGGAGGAAGTGTATGACGGACAGAATATTCTTGCTTCCTGGGGTAATGATAGGGCCACAGGAAGCAGGCAGGTCATGGAGTGTCACAAAGAGACTACTCGGCTCACACAGGGTCACAGTAACATCTCAATAACCACTGAAAGGTAGCAAATTTTCATCACTCTCTGGGTTGTTGAATGATGGCCTTGTATACAGGACCCTCAGGGTTCACAGCCTTTTGATGAATGGGTATCCCGTTCAATAACCTCTCTGGCTTATTACCCTCATCAAGACTGGGAGATGTTTATCAAGCTTAATAGACTGACTGTTGACCCACCTAACAAGAATACAACTTACAAATATAATACTTATATATTCTGAACACCAGTAACTCAACATCTCAACAATATTCCGTGCTCTTGAGAAAATGATAGCCCTTACAAGGCCGTTTAAAGGGGAAAGGAAGCCCAGAACACAAGCTCATCCAACTTTTTCCCTCATCCTACTTTGACAACTAAAATAACTACAAAAATACAAATCAATTTCAACCAAAGACCGATAACTGAAAACTGAAATTGAGAAGCTAATTCCATTCATAATAACATCAAAAGGAATAAAATACTCGGTAATATATTCCACAATGGAAATGTAGGGCCTATACACTGAAACCACATCTTTAACTGCAAGAAGTCAACAATGACCTAAATAAATGGAGAGACATTCTATGTTTACAAGAGATTTACTATTGTTAATATGACAATTCTCCTCAAACTGATCTATAGATTCAGTATTAACTCTATCAAATTCCCAGCTGACTTCTTTGTAGAAATTTATAAGCTGACCCTAAAATTTATATAAAAATGCAAAGGACTTAAAATAGCCAAAACAATTTTTAAAGAGCAAAACAAAGTTGGAAGATTTACATTACCCAATTTCAAAACTTATTACAAAGTCACTATTAAATTATAAATCGAATTTCTTCAAAATTATATACACTCTTCAAAAGACAACACTAGGAAATGGAAATAAAGCAGACTGGAAGAACATATTTGCACATAATATATCTAACCAAGAACTCATATTTAAAAGCTGGCAATACATTTCACCAAAGGAAATATGACTAGGCATTTACCCCAAGCAGATATATAAATCACAATAAACACATGAAAAGATGTTCAATATCATTAGTCATTAGGGAAATGCAAACTGAAACCACAATAAGAAGGCTATAATAAAAAAGACTGACAATTCTAAGCGTTGGCAAAGATATGGAGACAACTGTGACACGCATAACATTCTAGTCAGATATAAAATGGAACACCATAAAAATGGTAACATTTGTCAGATTCTTGAAAAATTAATCACATACTTACCGTACAATGCAGTAATCCCACTCCTAAGCATGGAAATGAAAGAGAAATGAAAACATATGCCTACATGAAGACTTGAACACGAATATTCATAGAAGTATTATTCAAAATAACCAAACATTGGAAATAATCCAAATGCCCATCAATGAGTGAAGAGATAAAAGGAATGTGAAAGAGCTGTACAACAGAATACTATTCAGCATTAAAAAGAAACTACAGATACATTCTACAACATGAATGAATCTCAAAACCATTATGCTAATTGAAAGAAGCCAGACAGAGAAGACTTCATATGATATGGTACTATTTATATGAAACCTCTTAAAAGGCAGATCTATATACAGAGAAAGCACATCAGTGATTGCCCTAGGGCTGGGAACTGACTACAAACAAGCACAGGAACTTTTAGGGGTGATGAAAATATTCTAAAAGTGGACTGTGATGATGAGTACCCAACTCTAATGAACATACCCCAAATTACTATAATGTATACTGTCAGTGGAAGAATTTCATGGTAGGTAAATTATACCTCAATAAAGCCATCTTAGAAGAAGAAAAATGAAGGATGGGGTAAAAAAAGAGGAGGTTGAGAGAAGGGGGACAGGAAGAAGAGGAGAAAGACCAAGGTAGGATATTGAAAGTATATGTGGAGGAAGAATTAAATTTATCATATGCAATTCTAAGGTGAAGAACGAGCAGTCATGAACTAAAGGGGGAAAAGGTAGATTTTATGCAATATAAGGCATTTTTTTTTTTACTCTCTTCAAAAGAAACAGCCTGTTTTAGAAGATTGTTCTTCATCCCTTGAAGGTTAGTACTCTTTGTAAAGAATATTGTAAAATGACATTCGAAAAAAAAAATCAAGTGATACCTCCCAAAGTTATAGCTTTATGCATCTGAACCTTAACAAAGTTATATACAAAGAATGTTTGATTTTTGGTATCCTAGAACTGCTGCACACGTAAACAAAAACTGACTTTAGAAGGAACTTCCTTTGTTTCAAAGGATTGTGGTAAATCTGGCTGCTTCCCTACCTTAATGCAACCTGACTCCATGCTAAATTGATACCTGCTTAGAACAAGAGTGGTAATTCAGGTTTCAGTTTTATAGGGAACGTAAGAGACACCTATATGTTTTAATCTTGGATAATGGTGATAGCGTGTGGTGCTTAAAACAGGAAATCAGTTAAAACAATTGATCTATAGGTAAGTGTTCTCTGAATCTCAAGAGAGAATGATTTAGTACTAACAAACACTATGTTCAGTGTTGCAGAGGCCTCTCAAGAACCTCACAGCCTATGAAAAATAGAAGATATAATTATAACACAGAACAAATGTGATTTTTGAAAAGAGATTAGAAGTTTCAAATACAGTTTTAGGAGGCGAGCAGAAAATCCTATCAATGAAAAAAAAAAAAATGAAAGATCCAAGCAGCTCCAAACTGGAGGAAATATTTTCAAATGTTTGTTCAATGAGTGTGGATAAAATTCAAACTATCCAGATAAAAATAAAAGTCCTCTAATCTCACAGAACATTTATAATTAGAAGTTACACCATGAAATATTTAGTCATTTCAAGTTCAAGTTAGAAGAAATGTTTTTCGATTGAGTTTCTGGAACATAAACCACTCTGCTTTCTGGTGGGAAACATAAATGACTATATAAGTTGAATATAAAATTCATGAACATCTGGAAGCCTGCTAATTGCAGACAGAATGTCACATAAAACAAGAAATCAAAGAACTTCTTTCTGGCTCATATGTCTTTAGGAGGGAGAAATCACTTTCCTTGGCACAAGTACACTGGCATAATTGACAAAACGTTGAGATGGCACATTTCACCATATGTGCTGCCTTGGATCTAATCAAGTCCCATGAACACTGGAGTCATAAACTCTACATTTGGTCTAGGGCAGTATATGATAAATTCTTAAATTAGTGGTAATAAAAGGGGTGGGGCAGAAGTTTAAGTACAGCAAACAGACAGGAAACTGAACTGCCTTAGCCAATTGGGATAAAGTAAATTCCTGATGTAAAAAAAAAAAAAAAACCCTCAAATCTAAGTGCATTGGGGGGCAGGTCCCCAACATGCTGAGAAAAAATATTTGTTCCATTATGACAGTGCACAAACCACAACCAGTCTACAGACCCGTTTTACCTAAGAGAGAAAGCTTTTTCCCCTCAACTTAAAGCATCAAGAGTTTGTTGCGTCCCTCCGGGAAAGAGATGAGCTTCAGGTGAGTCCTCTCCTTCATGAGGCTCTTCTCCAAACATCAACCACTGCTCCACTGTGGCCAATTTAGATTCTTCCCCATAAAAAATATGAATTGGGTAAGAATATCATATTAAATAAACATTCCAAAGTACTGTTGCACCTTAGGCTAAAAACTTACTTATTTTGTTTCCCATTCTAATTTGGGTCCATCATAGCTCACTAGAAGTTACACATGGAAATCAAACAGAAACATAACTATTCTCTAATAATGCAGTAGCAATCACATAAAAATGACCCAAATTTGAACATAAGTACTCTCCATTATGAAGTTCTCAGCAAGAAATTAAGCTCCCAACATTGTCATCCTGGCTTTTAAAATCTGAGAATAATTAATAATAATAATTAATAGAGGCACCTGAGTGGTTCAGTTGGTTAAGTATCCAACTCTTGATTTCAGCTCAGGTCATGATCTCAGGGTCATGAGATCAAGCTCTGCATTGGGCTGGGCTCCATGCTTAGTGCAGTCTACTTGAGACTCTCTCTCTCCCTCTGCCTCTCACCCTGCTCCTGCATGCTCTTTCTGTCTCTCAAATAAATACATAAATCTTCAAATAATAATAATAATTAATAAAAGAATCTATTCTTTTATTAATTATTAGAGCTTCCTGTATTCTTTAGAAAAGTCCTAACTAGTTGGATGGTTGAGTTATGTTCCATGGTAATGAGTATGGTCCCTTCAAGATATCAGGAGTTAAATTCTTTTGCCTATGGCCCCACCATTGAGAAAGTATAAAAAGTTAATAGGATACATAAAAGTTTTGGAGCCACAGTGAAAAAACAGCTTAATCCTAGCTCCAAAGTGATTACCCCAGGAAAAGATAAAAAATGTCCCCAGAAACCAGCACATAGTGCTCCCAAAGACCAAAAGGTTCAGTGCTATGTGAGGAAAGGAGAGTGAAAGCAGAAAGAATTTATAATTTCTAGTCCATCAGATTCCTAGCTCATCAGTTAGTTACTTGCCCATGGTCCAAAACCAGTAGACTGTGAAGTCTGCCATAGTAAGGAGAAGAGGAGGAGAATCTATTTTTGCATTCTCTGTCTTCAATCAGAGAAACTTCTGGCAAAGTTCTGAAACTTGCAGGGGTCACAGACCCAGTCACCAGGTCTCAGTGACATTTTTTCAATCTTATTCACCATATTCAAAGCTTTTTCATTTTATTTGGTTTTTGAGGCTCAATTTCCTGTCCCCATCCCCACCCCCACCCCCAGCACTGCATTTAGGGATGAGAGTGTCCAGAAGGCAGAACTGTACTACTGTGACTAATGTCACTTGCTCTGGAATGTCCTAGGCTTATGAGACTTACTTAGCCTGTGATGGTAGGTTTTCCTATTACCACCAACTTTGTTTCTGCTGAAGAATCACCCTCTGCAGACCCTGCCTTTCATTAGCTTTTGAATGTTCTAGACTTTGAGCAACACTTTTTTCTGCTACACATTTTCCTGCAACAAGGAAGAAGGCTCTGACATTGTATTTTCATCTGCTGTTCTGCTACTCTAAGAAAGCTCAAAATTGTTCAACTTGCTTCTTAAATTGATTCCTTTCCTTCTCTATCACATGTATGGCTGGCTATTCAGAAGAGCTCGGTAGCTGCTTTGCTTTTCATATCTTTTCATTTTTAAGCTCAATTATCTGCTTTTCTGACACAATTTTCTCCAGGTTTTGTCTTGTAAGGAGCCTTATTGTGAGAGACATACAGTCAGTGGGTTCTGGTGTTGCCAAAAACATCTGCTGTTAGAACAAACCTTGTCGACCTTCACCTCCCGAGTGAAGTCATCCCAAGCACTGTCCCATCGAACAAGTGTTGAGCCCAGGCTGGAGAAGATCTACACTAAGTACTTTTTTTTTTTTTTAAAGGTTGATTTTTTTCCTTCATTCCCTTTCAAATCTGCCCAAGTATTCTGTATCCATATGGTTAGTCCTCATTAAAGATTCCCTGTTTACAACCTTAAGAGGACACTTTCCAAGAGTTTGTTAGATCTGGGGTCCCTCAGCATAACAATTTCAATTTACTCTCTGTGATCCTGATACTATGCTCCAGCTAAACTTCTTTAGGCCCCAGTCACCCTCTCCTATCCTAGAACAACTGAAGAAAAAAAAAATCCCTCTTTTATGCTCTCACTTTCAAGAGCAACTGAGTGGGTACTTTTCTTTAATTTGTCCTATCTAGTCAGTCAGACCTCTAAGATTTCAACGGTTCTCCTAAGAACATGTTTCCTCCCCCTGCCTCCAATTTAATTTGCCTGTTGTACTTTTTCTTTTTCTTTCACTCTTCCCAAAATTCCTGCTCTAACAATAAAGCCAAAACATATTTTTAAACCAATATATTCTTCTCAAATTACAAATAAGGCCATTCCGGAAGGCAAATGTATAAGGTACAACCCATTTTAATTCCTTCTTTAGACAGGATCCATGACGATTTCATCACCTTTTTGCACTGTTGACTATATACTAAGATTATCCATTCTTTTTGTTCTTTAGTAAATTTCTCCAGCCTTCTAAGGGTAAAACCAAAATCTAGGTCTCTGAAATTAAAAATAAAAAAATTGTCAGAGTTATTATAATTAGCACGTTTGGAGCCCATATGAGTCCGCGAAGTGGGATGGGAGTAGAAAGCACTTGGCGCCCAAGCCACGGGATTCTCAGCAGTCAGCTGCTCCACAGTGCCTTCTCTTGGTGCTGAATGTAGCTCACATAAAGAGGAACCGAACTGGAGGCAGCTGGTCAAGCCCTGCAATTGTACGCCAAGCATAATATTCATACTAGCAATTTGTGGCTCACATGGACTTAGCAGCCTTTGCAAACCATCTATAGACCTGGCTGAGAGCTACAATAAAAGCTGCGCAATTATCCCACCCACCAATGCCTATTAAGCACGTATGCTGGAACTCTGCCTCTTGTGATGTGAGCCTGTTTAACACAGAGTCAAAGTTCTCTTTTTCTTAGATAGGAATAAGCCACGGATCGGAGATACCAGGAAACTCAGGCTTCAGTTCAGCCGGCTTAGCAATAACATTTGAGATTTATGGTTAGTTTGTACCCATTTCTGGGTACATTTCATTTCAGAATGAAAGTGAACGTTGGAGAGAAAGGTACTGGTCCTTCATAACCCTCTAATATCCAAGTGAGAAGCAATTTTTACCCAGTGACCTGAACAAATTATTCCTTAATAAAAAAATTCCATAACCTATAAGGATTGTCTTAAAATAAGAATTTTTATCAAATGACCTATCAAGAAAGTAAAACACTGGATATACACTGGGGAAAAAAATTGCAAACATAAAACGCATGGATTAGTGTAAATGATACAAATTAGAATTCCAACAAAACAGTAAGAAAAGGGCAAATAACCCAATGGGAGAAATGAAGCAAAGGACATGAAAAGGGATTCCAAAGAAGAGGAAACACATATGGCCAAAGAACTGAAGGGCTGCCCAGTCTCATTAATGATCACAGACTGCAAATCCAAGCCATAGTTAAGTATCATTTTATACACACTCAATAAGCAAAAATCAACAAATCCAACCCAACAAGTATAAGAGAGTATGGGCATCAATAAGATTTCTTATGCGGTGACATCAGCAACGTGGCAGAATAGGAAGTTCCCAGCCCACACCCTCTGACAAAAGCAAATATTTGGCAGCTTTTCCATTAAAGTGCCTTTATGGGAGCTTTGGGACCCAAGTAAGAGGTTGTGTAACTCTAACAAAGCCCAAGACTGAAGAGGGTCACTATGAGAAGGCAGAACCACTGATTGTGGCCCCAGTCCCCCTGTAGACTCAGCTCTAGTCCCACTTGTCCACAGTCCTGCCATCAGCCCCTTCTGCTAAGGTGCCTAGGACGAGCCATGTCCCTCCATACCACCAGTAACAGGCCCACTGGTCTTGGACCTGATTGCTGTCCTGGAAGCAGCTCTGTGACCTGCCTCCAGCCCTGCTCTACTATGGTCCAGCAAGAGTCCTGCCACCCAAGGACCAGCCCAGTGACCCAACAAGAGTACACCTGAGACCCAGTGGAATCCACACCTAACCAGCTCATGATAATAGGCTGACCAAAAACAATCATATTTTTAAAATATGAACATTCATATATTATAAATCCTGGAAATCTACTATCAATATAACCAATGAAGATCTTGTAAATATATACAAGGTAGGATGTCAAAAATTTTCATAGCAGAATTGTTCATTATATTATAAAACACAAAACATTCAATGCGCACAACAGGTGAGTATATAAATTGTGGTAAATTCACAGTGGAATATAATGCATTAGTGAAAACAGGTGAACCCCAGCTCATGCAAAAAATAAGAATATTAGTAGAATAACAGGATAGTAAAATGAGTCCCAGACGACAACGAACAGCATACTTTTAAGAGTCGAGGCTCTGGAAAAAATTTTAAAACTAAAATAAAGTAATATTATCAGGTAGGCATATATGATAAACACACGTTCAGGTAAGTGGCTGCGTCAGGAGGACAGAAATAAAGACAGTTTAGGGGAATAACAAATATACAGAAGTTACAGTTAATGTTCTAATTTTCAGGTCAAATTTATAAATGTTAATTTGTTATAAATTACTACCTTAATTATGAGGACCATATGAGTCAATAATAAAAGTGTGCCATGGACCAAGGATTCTGAGTAATTCAATTCTGTGAATCTAAAGTACAGTAAAAAATATATACATATACCTAAGTAGGCATATCTAATGTTCATATACAGTAATAAATCATATATAATAGCAGATAGCTTTTGCTTTCCATTTGTAATTTTCTGAAAACTGGAAATGAGATGTTTTAGTTATGTAAAAGCTGATTCTTTATAAGCTTCTAGTTAACATTAAACAATGTTCAACAGTATGTTAGCAACAGAAAAACTCTATAATTACCAATATTTCCCACAATATAAATATTTAGTAAGGAAATGAAAATGATATTACTTGAATTTCTGGAAGAAATACCTGAAACAATCCTGGTATTAAAGGAATCATGAAAAAAGACATAGCATACTATATTTTCCACACCCCCAAGAGACTCTACTAAATTTCTACCTGCAAGTCTTGAAAGGATTTAAAAGTACTGTTAAATTATTTTTTGCTATGTCATAGCTTTGTATTGCTAGTTAAAAAGGAAAAAAAATACATGCACGGTAGCTTCATTCCCCAAAAGTCTTGATGTTAAAAAACTGAGAATTTTTCAAGTACATAAAAATGGGAAAAATTTCAAAGATAAAATTTGGGAGGTTTGCCTCTAATAACAGAAGACTGGATCATTTGAATCCATCTTCTTCCTGAAAGAAAACAGAAATTTCAGACAAAATAAACCAAAATCTGTATAACAGCATCAAAGAACTGCCTTAGGAGTTCTTTGGACAAGATCTAAGAGGACAAGATCTAAGAAAAGAAGGAACCCCAGACTGAGGACCTGGACTCTGAGGATTGCTGTGTCCTAAGCATGTGTGCCCATTTTAATAGAAAACCCTGACATGCTGTGCAGAACTTTCAGTCCATTCATGAAGCTAAGAGAACAAAAACTGAAAATCAAGAATCAACAAAGAGTAGGTGAGGGGGGGCGGGGGATCTGATGATCCATCCACTGGGCTGGGACTGCTAAGTTTGACAACCTAGGAATAATTAGAAATTAGACATAAAACAATTTTCATAAGGACAGAAGTCCAGTGTTGAATTATTTCAACCCTTGCTTGTACTAAAGTGAGCTGGAATTGCTAGTATCCCTAGCTACCTGCCAGAAACAAATATAAATTCTTTCGCAAAAGATAACATTATCATAATTCTAAAATTATATTCAATAAATATTAGATAAATAGTCACTCAGGGGATCCTGAGATAAGAGCATTAAGATAAATTGTCTAATATAATCAATAAATAGAATAGTGCAAATAATTAAAGACATAACAAAAATAAAGCAATGGATAATTTAGGATCAGTATACTAGTTACAACAGTACGAGATACGGCTACTGAGAGAATTAGTGACCTGCAAGGTTAGGGATACGAACAACATATCCAAGCTAGTCTGGAAAAGAAAAAAAAAGATGGAAAATATAAGAAACAAATGTGTAAGTGATGAATGGCATACTGGTGGAAAGGTATTACATGCCTGTATTTGGAGGCCCAGAGGAGAAAGATAAAATGAAGTAGAAACAATATTTGAAGGTTTGAAGAGGTATTAGCTGAGATGTGTCAAAACTGATGAAAACATATTAAGTCACAGATTCAAAAAGCACTCTGAACTCTAAGCAGGACAATTACAACGGACATCACATGTGGGCACATACTAGTAAATTTGCTGAAAACTAAAAGCAGAAAAAAAAATCTTAAAAATAGCTAGAGGAAAAAAATAATACAGAGTCTTTTCAAGTGTATAAGATTACTAACTGAAATTGATCACTAACGAGAAGCAATTTCTTTGCTGCCTTGAAAAAGGTTAGTGTGTAAATACTCTGCTATCAGTCATAGATATTCACTCTGTGAGTCTACTTGACAAAGCCAGTCAAGATGCTGAGGTTCTCAGAGACAAGCCACATAATACCATCTAATTTTCACTTTGCCTCCAGCCAAAACTTATCCCTTTTCATAATTTTGACTATGAAAACCTATTTGGACTATTATATTTCCTTTATATTTGAAAATCTTTTATTCCTTGGTATATCATAATGGCCTTCTGAGAATTCCTATGTTTCTTAAAAAAAAAAAAAATCTTTTTTTTACTTCTTACATTTTTTTTTCTTTCATCCCACAAGGAGTGACTTAAATAACATTCAAAATGCTATGTGGAATTGACATTTCAGTTGAAGATCAGTGGTGCTAATGGATGGGAAGGAATCAAAGAAAAGTGGTAACCCAAGTTCCTTCAGCCAACAGTATCATGGAAATAGCACTGAACTGAGAATCAGGAAGCTAGGTTCTATTTCTGGCTTGGTTCCTAAGTAACTTTAGGCAAGTTTCTTTGCCTTTCTTGGCACATTTCCTCATCTGTTGAAGGATCTCTTCAGTCCCCTCAAATTCAAATATTCTATTACATAATGCACACCAATACATACTTTTTAGCAAAACATATGTGATCTATATTCTGGGATATCTTCCTCTCCATTCTTCATTCAAGGTTATAGCCTTAACTTCTAAAAGATAAATTTTAAAAAGACAGCAAGCAAGTGCTAAAGACAGAAGTCTGTGACCATCCTAGTCTGCCACGCTGTTTGCTAAAACGGTTGCCTGAACACATTAATAATATACACTCGCTATTTAATGGTACTTCCTCTTAAGTTCCTAAGGTCTTTGAAATGTATACCTTCAAAGATATTCATGGTCTTTTTTCTCTCCCTCAGATGCTCTGTCAACATGGAAATACAGACTATTACCATCCTTTAATTCTTCTAAGAACTTAAGTCATTTGCATATTGAAGATTTCACTGAAATTTAATGTTAACAAGAGAATCAGACATCATATCATTTTTTAAAGATCCTCCTGATTAGGTCTTTGCACTATATGAGGGATATCTAATTATTTAAACTTCAAACTCAAAAATGTCTGCATTTGGCAGGTATTTCCTGAACTATACCATTACAGAGACTGCTTATAATTTATTTGCTTAAATTAAATTGCTTGTAAATTATAATTTCACACAATCTGGGAAAACACAGAAATATCATTTTGAAAGGTTTTCCTCAAAGAGGCATTCTTTTATGTAACAGTTTCAGGGTGTTTCCTTGACAACATTTTTGCTAAGAATGTCTCTTTGAGGCGATAAAGAATCTGTGGTAAATGACTGATGTCTACTTTAAAAATAGAAGACGTGAATATACCATGTGTAGTCAAACATGTCCCTATATTCATAAAACCAAGTACAGGTCACCAACGTACCAGTTAAAGCTGTGCTACATGTTTCTTTAAAAAAAAGTGAAATTCAACAAACATGAAACTCTGAAAATTGGATAAAATAATAGTCAATTCCGGAGTAAACAGCTATACTAATGCCACAGGTGCTTGACGCATAAATGATCCAACTTTTTCAAAATGGTGACAAAACAGCCTCAAACTGAACTTATTGTTCATTATTGAGCTGTGACCTATACCAGGTGCTGAACTTTAATTGGTAAGGACTCTCTTGCAAAGGAATAACGAAGTGAAGAAAGCAGCATCTACTCTAAGTGCTAAAGACAATTAGCATGCTGTCTTCATCTCACACCTAACATATCAAGACAGGAAGACACTTCAAAAGATGACTCCATCCCTTCTCTGGCCACAGGGTAGGAGTAACAGCCATCTGTTTTCTAGATAATTTCCCAAGAAGAATTGTTCTAACACTGTAACCTAATATTTAATCTAATATATATGGCTGAAGCTCCATTTTGGAGATGTGAAAAATAAAAAACAGCTCAACTTTCCAGTTGTGGGAGGAAAGGCAATAATAACATTTTTTTTTCCTTGAGATCATTTTTTTAAAGCACATGCTTGCTAATCTGCCACAGCTGGATGGTAACACCAAAACGACTCCCCTTTAGCACACTTTCCTACCACTAGACCTGCTCAGCTGATACAACAGTTACAATGCACAAAGACCATCACAGCAAATTAGAAAGGAATGCCATGTGCATTATAAAATGAGATAAGAGATGATACTGCCCTAAAATCACAGCTCTAAAATCCCCTTAAAGTATAAATTGGTCAAAATTATGCAGGGGCACCTGGGTGGCTCAGTTGGTTAAGCAACTGCCTTCTGCTCAGGTCATGATCTCAGGGTCCTGGGATTGAGTCCCGCATAGGGCTCCCTGCTCAGTGGGGAGTCTGCTTCTCCCTCTGCCCCTCCCCCTCTCATGTTCTCTCTATCTCATTCTCTCTCTCAAATAAATAGATAGAATCTTAAAAAAAAAAAGATTATGCAGTGACTTCACACTTTATTAACCCTTTCTACTCCAAAGAGAGATGATGGACAAAGTATAAAGAGAAAGGACACAAATTTAAATATATTTTAGATTTCTCTATCAACCTGAAATGGAGTCAAAGCCAAAATGATAAACAGGAGTCAAAGTAGATTTTCTATGCCTCAAATCTTGAAGCCAGCAATAAATGCTAGGATCCCTATTAAAAGGAATTTTTAAAAATCCTCCACAAAAAAATAGGGTGCTGGATCCCTAGCCCTAACATCCATCCAAATATGAGAGAGGGCTGTAAAAAAAACTGCTACCAAATGTTGCCAGGAGCTCATGCTATGCTCCAGACTTAATGTGGCTAAACCAAATCTTTCATTGGCTTTTCAATCTGCAGTTTTGTTGGAATAGAGTCAAAAGAACTAATTGCGCTAACCACAAATCCTGTAAACAGGAAAATTGAGTCCAGAAGGCCATTCAACAGCATCCATGAAATTGTGACTAAATTGTCAGCTTGAAGGTAGGGTAAAATCCTAGTCTCTTCACGGTCCTTGATAGTCACCTCTTTAGCTTATATTCTACAATCTAGACTCACACCTACTAACATGTTGCTTCCTAATGCCCTTCAACTGAAACATCAATGAATTTTCTATCTGCTCCCTAAACCCTATTTCATAAGTCTTCTATCTTTTCTAAAGTAGGTACTACTTTTACTTATTGTTTCATTTAATAGTGCCTATAAAATGTTTATAATGTAGCAAGTACTTTTTTTTACAACTCTATAAACACTCACTCATTTAGGAATAAGGGCCCTAAAGCAAGATGTCAGCATCACAGGATATATCCTGTGGGTAAGCCCACAAAAGGATCCTGGGCATTTCAAAGGTGGATATTTGATGGTTTCCATGAGTGCTCGTTAAGCATCTGTCACATGCCAAGCACCTGGGAGGGCTATGAGGAAGTGGTCAAAACTATTTTCTTATCTGCATGGAAGAACAGTTCCCACCAGAACCAGAGACAGGAGAAACTCCAATTTTATACTAAAGGTCTTTACATATTCTTATACTTTCATCAGTAATAAGTTTAGCTTAGTTCTAATTATTGATTCAGTCATTCTCAAAAAACTCTTGGTAAAGTTCTAAGTTCAGGAATCTCTCTAGGGATTTTTATATAGAGATGTGGATAAATAGAGTGACACACAGAAATAGAGACAGAGATGATAGAAACAGACATATATAGAGATACAGATTCTATATATACATATACATATATAAAATACAGAATATATATATATTTTGTAGATAGATGGGTGGACCCAACCTGACTTCATCAGGTCAAGATGCTCTTGGGAAAAAATAAAGTAAGACAGCACCTTAGAGAAGACTGAGCAAATCAGGCTGATTTTTGTCTGGTTTGCCTCATGTTATAAAATTTGCATTCCACTTATAAGTGTAGATGTGATACTGACAGCACTCTATAAAAATTCCAATATGGAAGGCACTACACAACAACATAAAAGAAATCTTTAGTTCTATCCTAAGTAACACTGTGTGTCTTTTCCATTACTATTCTACATTTTATGCTTTTCTGAAAGAAAACTGATTCAGTTACATACAGAATAAATCATTGTCATCAGGTTTATGAGTAATTCTTCAATATGAATTGTTTTATGTAGTAATTTCCCCTTAATTGTGGGAATTTAATATTAACTAACATAACCCTTCATAAATACACCTATTTGACAAAGCAAAGTACTTATACAAAAACCACCTTGAGAGTCTCTTCATTAGTCTGTTCTTGACATCCATGGGAATGACTTTTTGAGTTTAACCATAGCAGATAAGGTATATTCTGTTACTGTGCCTGATTTTTCCTCTCCTCTGTCTGAAATGATCAGCAGAAACCTATACTTTATACCTGCAAAGTACATTACATGATGCTGAGCATTCAGCAAGTACTCAGTAATTATCTTCATTACATATGCCATCTACTAAATAACACTGGTCTTCAGTCCCCCTTTATTTCTTACCCATTCTACTATACAGAAAAGTATTTATTGAGGACACTATTTTTCCCGGGCTATGGAGAGCAACAGGTGAACAAAACAGTCATGGCTCCTGCCCTCACGGAGTTTGCAGACTAGTTCTTGGGGAAAAATATGACTCAAAATAAATGTGTGATTCATTTCCTTGAATTAGTCCATTCCATCAAAAAGCTAAAATTATAAACTGTTTTCCCATAATACATATACTCTCTTCAAAAACAAAACTATACCATCATTAATACCAACTGCTTTTACGTTTTAGTAGAAAAGACAAGTAATGATCAAACATTATAAAAACTGCCATTTTATTGCAAAAATAAATCTTCTAAGTATTTACAAAGACCTTGGTAAGTTCTTCTGGCACTGACACAATAGTGTTTTTAAAATTTTTTGATCGCGATGTACCTCCACTGTCATTAAAACTGAGGAGTAACTGCCAAAATCTCTTTTCACGTGAGTTATCATGACATCTTAATAAAACATGCCATTGTTTGACAAATTTTACAATAATCCAAGACTTTGCCATTGTTGTATGTTTTACCTGAAAATAAAACTTCTTCCCTAACAGAAAAGATTCTTTTGCTTGAAGCTACCAGCAGAAACTGAAGGGAAGATACATTAGTTCTATGATGTTGCTCTCAAAACACAATGGAAAGACAAGATCAAAACAGTTTCTATCAATGACCTCATTCCTACTAAAGTCAATGACCTGTACAAGGCCTTGTTAGTGTATAGGCTGAGGGTACAAATCTCCACCACCCCCCACCCTCCAAGGCACTTGCTCCTGCAAAGTAGCTATAGGGAAACACACAGATTCTAACTCAAAGGTCATGGTCAAAAAACACAGCAATGTTACTAAAATCATTACTCTCAGTTGTGGAAGAAGACAAAGAGAAAGGAAAACTTAGATGTTTAAAATCCTACAGACTGCTCTTGCCTAAAAACATACAAATTGGTCTTCAAAAATAAATTCAGATTTGAATACCTAAAGCACACATTTCCCTTCAAACTTCTGCATCTGAGTGTCCTTCCCAATTATATGTTCACACACAGTGTCAAATTCTTCCAAAGTCTTTTTTTGTTGTTAACAACCTATGATGCCTCTCCTCTTAATTACTGTTCATGTACCCCTCAGTATGAGTAATGCCTCAAGCAGATGGCAACTCCTCCTATGAAGCAAGCATTTGGCCAAACAGCACAGGAGAGCCAACTTCTGAAATCTGACAGGTACCCTTAAGAATGGTTGCATCTCTGTATCATAATTTCTCAGGTACAAGGCATCTTTGAGACCATTTTGCCACATTTCAGTCTGTCCCTTACCCCCAACCAGCACCACATTAACACAGAAACATACATCAAGAATTAAGGAATTCCAGAACTTTTAGTTACAAAAAAAAAAAAATCATATCATACAATGTTCTATTCATGTCATATATGTTTAACATCAAACTTAATGAAATTCAATATAAACCAAAGAAACTATTTCTAAAGTTCAAATACAAAGAGATGTCATTTATACTCTGCTCTTCTTTTTTCCATTTGCAAGGCTTTTTTATCCTTGGAGAGTATATTATACAATCAATTTCCGTTATTACTTTTTTCTATATTACCATGAACTATTTTTTCTTGGGTCAATGCAAAACATTACTGTTCCTAATGATTATCTTTTGAGGTGATCATCAATAGCATTAGTCACAGTCACCAGTACATATTAAAAAGTTAAAAACTGCTTGATGTACTTTGTCATTTTCTAATATAGCCAGTGAAGCAACTGAATGTAATCATGTTATAACAAGGTGTATATATTGGACAATAGAACATTCTAATGGAATTAAATTTCCATTTTGTAAAGGCAATGTATGAGCCAAGTTGGAAAAGATGAATGTTTAGAAACCATAAATAATCCTTTCAAACCATGACAGGCAATTTTCCCTGCACACAAATGGATGATTTTTAAATGAACAGAGATTCACTTTTTGGCAAGTACTTTACAAAAGATCTAGTTGATACCATCAAAAATTATTCAAGTGAATATAGAAATGGCCATCGTAGGAATGGTCCCACACTAGGAAAATGTTTCCAACCAATGAAAATATTTTTTATCAAGCAAAGCTCTTATATTTTGACTCTCACAATTAATGATTTCCTGTAAGTATACTATCACACCAAAACCTAACCCATAAAGAGATACACAAAACAGGGAATAGAAATGTTCAAAGATGCAACACTACCGGATACTCTTAATCTCACTCTCTCTAATACCTACAGTTCCAATTCAGTAGACGGAGAAGGTTCACATTCTCACCAAGAGGAACCTGAGCTAAATAAGGAAGAAGATAAAGATCATTTGCCCTTTGCTTGCTCATATCCCACGACCTTCCCTTTTTTCCAAAACCCGACTTCACTGTTTTTCTTTGTTCTTCATTTACTCCAGACCTATTTATTAAGTACTATGCCGGGGATTTCCCTAAAAAGTGAGGACTCAAAGGAACAACGGTAAACATGGTATAGGTACCTCTCATGGAATGTATGGTCTAGCCCAGGAGATAAACCTAAACTAATAAACACAAATAGAAGTGAAATTATTACCATGATGAAGTGCCATGAAAGGAAGGAAGGTATATGGTGCCACGTTAGCTCATCACAGGAAGACCTGCTGTCATCAGAGAAGAAGGTAAAGTCTCTCTGAGGCAGTGATCCTTTTGTGGACACAGGAACTTGTTAGAAGTAATTCATAGGGCGCCTGGGTGGCTCAGTCAGTTAAGTGTCTGCCTTTGGCTCAGGTCATGATCCCAGGGTCCTGGGATGGAGCCCGGCATCGGACTCCCTGTTCAGGGGGAGTCTGCTTCTCCCTCTCCCTCTGCCCCTCCCTCTGCTCACTCTCTCTCCTGCTCTCTCTCTCAAATAAAATCCTAAAAAAAAAAAAGTCTAATCATATTCAAGGCTCATTTCTCACCTGTGTGCGGAAGGCTTGAAAATAAGCAGGTCCAGCTGGACCCTTTCCTTAGACTCCAGACTCATCTCCCCAGTTGTCTTCTTGACAACTTCACCTTAAAGACACATAAAAGTTATGTCCAAATCAACTCTTGAGCTGTCCTCCTTCCTGGAATGAACTGGATATAGAATATAGGGATACAGGAGGTTTTAGGGTAACTATAGGTTTCTGGCCTTGGTAATGTACAGAATGGCATTTACTAAGAAAGAAAATAGGAGGGAAGGACTAATTTGATGAGGGAGTCAGGGAACAGGGAGGAGGACCATGTGACCTTGGAAAATCACAATATTCCTGAGCTTCATTTTCTTCTTTTATAAAACAAGAATAATAAAAGTTGAAGTGCTTTGATGTTAAATAGCCTAGAATTTCTATTTTTGTGGAATTCATTATAAAAGAGAAAAATGCTTAAGTGGCATAATTTAAAGTAAGTACGTTCTAAATTACAAAATGATTATCAGATAATTATGAAATGTTATCAGACATGACACCTAATATAGCTATAGTGAGGAAAAGAATAAAATCTAAATTTGTATCAGCTAATTTAGGGGAAGAAATGTATTTAATTATGCCTCAAGATTTAAAACATATTATTTAATAGTCTTACCAAAAAGCAAACTATGTAAATAATATATGGAGTATAATCTCATTTATTATAAAATGAAACAAATCTTTATAATTAAATTTGGTTCAAAATGCATTGAAAAAAAGGCCACAAAGCTATCTACCAAACTATTTACAGTGGTTAAATATGAGGTCAGTGGGTGGGAAAAGAGGTCAGCTATCTACCAAACTATTGATGGGAAGGAAGTAAAGGGAAAGTAGGTAAGAAATACAGGCAATATGAACTTTTTGTTCTATATGATTGTGTGTTGCATGAATTTTTATATGAATTTTTTAAAATCTCATTTAGATAAATAAGACAAATTATGAATAACCAAAATTCTGGATTCAAGGAGAAAAAGTAAGCATCTGCATTCCATCAAAGACTCTGCTGAAATAGTATCATAAGGGGCACCTGAGTGGCTCAGTCATTGAGCATCTGCCTTCGGCTCAGGTCATGATCCCAGGGCCTGGGACCCCTCATTGGGCTCCCTGCTCGGTGGGAAGCCTGCTTCTCCCTCTCCCACTCCCCCTGCTTGTGTTCCCTCTCTCTGTGTGTCTCTCTCTGTCAAATAAATAAATTAAAAAAAAACTTTAAAAAAAAGTATCATAAACATACAAAATGAATAGCACTATAACAATGCAATAAAAAGAGGCATAGTATGGTGATTAACATAATAATAAAAAATTTAAAAAAAAAAAAAGGCATGATCATTAGCCCAACAGATTTCTCGAAGAAAGAAAGCAGATTCAAGTAAACTGATGGTATAAAAGTCCAGTCTCAGTCTTAGTGTAAAGGCAGGAGAAGATGGATGTCCCAACTCAAAGACATTCACGCAGAGAGAAAGAATTCTTTCTTACTCAACCTATTATTCTATCCAGGCCTTCAGTGTACTGGATGAGGCCCACCCACTTTGGGGAGGGCAATCTTCTTTACTGAGTCTACAGATTCACATGTTAATCTCATGTGGAAACACCCTCACAGACACACCCAGAAATAATGTTTAACCAAATATTTGGGCACTCTGTGTCCCAGTCAAGTTGACACATAAAACCAATCATCACACTAAAAAATGCCCAGGAAAAAACAAAGACAACAGCGAAAACAAAAACAAGGATACCAGGGGAAATTTCAACACTTACACCACCCACAAGCTATGAATAGTAAACAAATACTAACTTCTGGCCAGATAAATATAAAGCATCCCACTAAAGGTCTCTATTCCTCTGTTCTTTTATCTAATACATCATGACTGGCTTTCAACAAAAAATTGCAAAGGATACTAAAAGGAAATAAACAGAAAACAAAAAACATCTTGAACAGACAGCATCAGAATCAGAATCAGATGTGGCAGAGATTTTGGAATTATCAGACTGTGAATTTAAAATAATTACAATTGATATGCTAAGGGATCTAGTGAAAAAGTGGACAACAGGCGAGAACAGATGGGTAGTATAAATAGACAGATGGAAACTAAGAAAAAATCAAAAGGAAATGTTAGAAATTTAAAAAAAAATTACAACAGGAACAAAGAATGTCTGATTCAGTTCATTAGTAGACTGGGCACAGCTAAGGAAAAAAATCAGGGAGCTTGAAGATATGTCAGTAGAAACTTCCAAACTCAAATGCAAAGAGAAACAAGAATAAAAAGATGGAACAGAATATCCAGGAACTGTGGTATAATTACAAAAGGTATAATATCAGCATAATAAGAATTCCAGAAGGAAAAGAAGAAAAGGAATAGAAAAAACATTAGAAGTACTAATGGCTAAGAATTTTCCAAAATTGGGGCACCTGGGTGGCTCAGTCAGTTAAGCGTCTGCCTTCAATTCAGGTCATGATCCCAGGGTCCTTAAGATTGAGCCCCGCACTGGGCTCCCTGCTCAGTGGGGAGTCTGCTTCTCCCTCTGCCCCCTACCCCCTGCTTGTTCTCTCTCTCTCTCTCTCTGTCATATAAATAAATAAAAGCTTTGAAAAATTTTTTTCCAAAATTAATGACAGGCACCAAACCACAAATACAGCTCAGAAAATACTAAGCAGGATAAAGACCAAAAAACTTTACACCTACACATATTCAAACTGCAAAAAGTCAAAAATGAAAAGAAAACCTTGAAGAAAACAAATCAGAAAAAAAATCCCAAGAAAATAAAAACTATATAGAAGAGTCATGACTCCAAAGTGTAGCAAACTAAATGTGCATGATCTTGAGAAATTGCTGAAGTGTAAGAAAAGACACTCCATTTGGCCTTGATGTGGGCCTCAGATCCACAGAGAAGCAAATGGAAACTTACATTAATAAAGCCATAATGATCTAAAGTTGTTTGATTGGGAAAGGAATAAGAATTAACCTATAGAAATTAACAAGATTAATCGTGGTTACAAAATAAATCATAAATGCTTTCAATTTGAAAAACACAGAAGCAGAGGTATAGCCTTCAGAAGATGAGTGACAAAGCAATAAGTAAGAAAAGTTAGCAGCTCTAAAACATCCATCTTATGGAGCAGGGATTCAAAGGAGATTACTCAAAATGGATGTAAAATAGATACATCCACCAATACATAAATATGCAAAATATGGATATGACTGGAAGTTAGAAGAGGAACCAGTAGATTTTTTTAAATATTATATTATATATTTTTTAAATATTATATTAATTTTTAAATACTAGAGATTAATGGATAAAGAGAATGTGGAAGATGTAGATAAAGAATGGAATATTACTCAGCCTTAAAAAAAGAATGAGATCTTGCCATTTGCAACAACATGAATGGATCCAGAGGGTATTATGCTAAGTGACATAAGCCAGACAGAGAAAGAGAAATACCAGATGATTTCACCCATATGTGGAATTCAAGAAACAAAACAAAAGAACAAAGAAAAAAAGAGACAAACAAAAGAACAGACTCTTAAATACAGAGAACAAACTGGTGGTTGCCAGAGGGCAAGCGGGGGCCGGAATGAGTAAAACAGATGAAGAGGATTAAGAGCATATTTATCATGATGAGCACTGAGTAACATACAGATTGTTGAATCTGAATTATATTGTACACTGGAAACTAATATAACATGTATTTTAATTATACTCCCATAAAAATTTTTTAAAGTAATGCATTTCACATGCATTTCAAAACTATTTTTGAGATACAATTTATATATCATGAAATGCTCAAATCTTAAGTGTATCATTTCATCAAATTTGATGACTAAATATCTAGACACAGAACATTTCCATTACCCTAAAAAATTAAAAATATTAAAATTTAGAAAAAACAATAGAAGAGAGAAGAGGCAGGGGCGCCCAGGTGGCTCAATTGGTTAAGCGTCTGCCTTTGGCTCATGATCCCAGGGCCTTGGGATCGAGCCCCACATCAGGCTCCCTGCTCAGGGAACTTGCTTCTCCCTCTCTCTCTGCCTGCCGCTCCCCCTGCTTGTGCTCTCTGCCTCTCTCTGTCAAATAAACAAAATTTTAAAAAAAAGAAGAACAAGAAGAGAGAAGAGGCACAGAGGGAGGAATTGTGCAAGGGAGATAAATTCTCATTTTTAGGAACGTAGGTAAGGTCAGTGGCTATTCTCTAATGATCACAAATCAAAATATATTTTAAAAAAGAAGTATATTAGTTGGAATTATGGAGGTAATGACTAGAAGAACTCAAAACAGTTAAAGTAAGTTGGCTGCCTCTGGCGAGCAGGGCTGGGGATAGGATGGAGTGAGGTCAATAAACTTATTTAGCATAAATTGTCATTTAAAAAACATTTTAACATAGACAAACACTGCTCTGACAAAAATAAAACTTTAATGACTTTAAAAAGAAAGTTTTAACATTTTTAAACCTTTAATATCGTTTAAGAGTCCTTTCATGAGACGCCCAGTAAAGGTGCCTTTAAATGGGTCTCATTCATCTAAGAGCAGCACAGAACCCTACCAGAAAGGGTGATGCCTCTAGGTAGTTGGTCCTTTCACTAGAACTTCAAACACCCAAGGAAGATAAAATAAACTTGACATACCCCTTTGCACAGTGTGCTCACTACTGAGAAAAAAAAAAGCTCCTGTAAAGAAGTGAGAGAAGATGTCCCGTGGTGAAAACACTTCTCGACAAAGGACACTAAGAGAGAAGGATTAACACTGGATTTTAGCCATTGGGATGAATAAAAACTAAGGGGGGTGGGGAGAAACCTAGAGATACCCTGTATAAGACTGTACTGTGGACTGTGCCACAACTAAAGTACATATGTGGGCAGCAAGAAGAAAAACAGAATCATCTTGCTTTACCTCCTCAAAACCTGCAAAATGTTACAGATTTATAATGAGCAGTGAGCTGTGGTCAAGAAACTAGTTGCACTGCCTTTAGTGGCATTCAGGTATGCCAACAAGAAAGAAAAAAAAAAAGAATTCAGAGTTCAAAGACCCAGTTGCTTTGCAACTCACCGGGTATGGGACATTGGCCAAATAATGGAATTTTTCTGAAACTTGTTTTCCTTTTCTGTCTGTACCTGTTTCCAGTTCTGTTATGGATAATACATAGTAACAGTGACAAGAGCAGCAGTAACAACAAAAAGAACAACTATCTCAACGTACCTGCTGGGTTTATTCTAAAAATAATATGGTATGATATGGTTCATTTTATATGTCAACCTGACCAGCCACAAGTGAGCAGATTAAACATTCTTTCTGGGTATGTCTGTAAGGATGTTTCCAGATGAGATGATCATTTGAGTTGGTGGACTCAGTAAAGTCTTCTGAGGGTGGGCATAATCCTTTACGGGTCTGAACAGAACAAAAGGCAAAGAGAGAAGGAATTCTTTTTTTTTTTTCTTTTTCCTCTGTCTTACTGACTGAGCTGGGACAGATTACCTCTTCTCCAGCCCTCAACTGGGATTTACACCATCAACTCCCCTGGTTCTCAGGCCTTTGGACTGAATTACACAACTAGCTCCAGCTTGCACATGGCAGATACTGGGACTTCTCATCCTACTGAACATAACTCTTACCTATAATTTGCTGCTCACACCTGCCAGGTATTATGACAAAGAAACATAAATAATATAACTAATCCATCACTATAGTTTAGAAATACAGTTAACAAAACAGTTTCTCATGTATTCTGGAGGAATTTACAACTTTAGGGGTGGGTAGGTAATTTTGATTAAAAATCTATTGCATAGAAGGAAAAAATTGATGAGTCTGTGAAATAAGTTTTTAACATGTAGTAACAGATTTTATGGACTAAAAGTTATGACTAACTTTATGTTTATTTAGCAGAAATATGTTGTCGATTATTTCTAGAAAATAGGTGCCACTCAACAGGGCACTGGGGACACAAACAAGATAAACAGGTTATCTATGCAGGGGGTTTATATTCCTGGGGACCTTGAGCACTAGGTGAGACAAGAACACCATGTCAAGTTTAACTAACTGGGGCAGAAGTTCCAGTGTAGTGGCAAGTATAGGTCAAGTTATCCTGCAGGATTAAGTCCCACAGTGTCAGCGGTGTAAATGTGATAAAGGCTGATTTCTCACATAAAGTGTGCCTTGGGTCCGGGTGAACTTCCAAGGTTCTGTCTTCCCTATGGCAGGTCAGTCCTGTGTCTCCATGATCAGCATGGCAGAGAAAGAGAGACTCTTGCTTTGATAAATCAATGCCTTGGCCCAAAAGTGACTGGAATCATCTCCACACATCACCCATTTTCCATGATTAATCACATGGCCCTGCCCAACCTAAGGTAAGCTGAGAGGGGCACCACCCAAGGTATCTGAAAGGACAGAAGAATCAGATATTTATGGACACTAATAAAGCTTAGAAGAACAGGTACCATCCTCCACTGCTCTGCTTATAGATTAAGCTGTGCCATTAATGATAATATTATGCAAATGAAGTTAATAGAAATAAGCAGCAAAACATGAGTTCTAACTAGCTAAAACTAGCTAAATCTAGAGGGAAGATCTTGGGAAGAATCTAGATCTGAGAGCCCAATGGATTAAGGGAATCTTGAATAATAAAGATATATTGTTCTTTCACTGATAGGACGATGATCAATGTAGAGAAATCAAATGTTCCTGACCCCCTGCCACATCTCTTTATCACCACCTTGAAGGAACTCATTTATGAGCTGCTGACAGCCAAGGAAGCCTCTGCTTTGATGGCTCACTCAGCACCTTCTATCAAGGAGGATCCCCCAACCAAAGGGATTAAGAAGCCACTACTTGAGATAAGAAGAAAAAATAAACAAGGACAAAACAGGAACTTGAAATTGAGGATGATGTTACTTTGGACAAAGTTTGAAGGCAAGAAGATTAAAGACAAGGAGCAGAAAGGGGGGGAGAGGAGAAGGGAAGAAAAGGAAGAATGAGTAAGAGTTTATGGAATTTTTCCAACTACAATAGTTGCTGCGTCTTAGCAGTTGTCTCTAGACTCCAGCATAAGGCTCCCTGGATGGCATTTCAAGGAAAAAATACAAATGTAATTTAGGTAACTACACTCGGTTTGTGTTTGTTTGTCTGTTTGCTTGGGGACATAAGACTAGAAGTCCGCCTCGGTTTGTATGGCTGATAAAGAATAGAATTCAGGATTTGCGTGGGGCATTTTCTGTGCTGTTTGTAAATGTGCATTTATGTGCTGGTAGCTTTTATGGTAGCTTTTGATTCAAGGTCATTTATTTATACTGACATCAAAAACATTCCGAGCCATAGGGATATACCAAAAAAGTTACAGATTACATCACTAAAGTCCCTTCTGACTCCTAAGACTTAAATGTGTTCCCTTTAGGCTTGGTTTTTAATATCTTTTGCAAAAGCAAAAATTCCTTTTTTAAAAAGTCCTTTTTTTTTTTTCCTTTAAAGCCACTTTTGTACAAGTGAGCTTTTTCAGTAACAGAGGACTATTTCCCTCATGTTTAGAAAGTCATTTTTTGGCCCTCAGGGACCATTCTGCTGCCTGCTATGGAAGGATTAACAAAACTTGGCAGGAGGGAAAGCAATCTAGTGAGGCCCAAAAAATCCTCACAGTCACAGCCCTGCAGAGACCATCTCCTTCTTTTCTTCTTAGGGAAGCAGAGGTTACAAATTGATTCCTTTCATACTCTACCTTCTACCTGCTTTACAGTTAAAGAAGTTACTTGGCCTCAATTTCCCTACCAGTGAATTAAGACCACCGAGTAAGATACTTTCTATGTATCCTTACTATAGGAAAAAATCTGTAATTCCATGATGTTGGACTGCCTAAAGCAGCACGTGGATCAATTGCCAACAGCCCCTTTTTCTTGTAAGTCAACATAAACTACCATTTCAAAATGCAATCCCTGGATTTCTGGTGACATTGGTGGTCTCGGGGGATCTAGGGACACATGATGCTCTTGGGAAGTCCAGCGCATCACATGAGTTTAGTAAGTGACATCCAGTTTGTCCATAAAGAAGTACAGAGAGAGTACTGGAAAGCCAGGAACCTATGGGCACCTGGACTGAAGAAGGGCCAAGGCCTTTGGACCTTTAGAGTGTATGATACTTAAAAGAACCCTCAATCCTCTCCATCCTTCTGAATGTAACATTCAGACTACAGCTAACCCCAGATGGAGGCAAAATTTGAGGCCCCTATCACATCCACTGTGCTAGGCGCTGACTTCCTCCCTCTACTTTTTATCCATTGAACATGATTTTCCAAGGGCTTCCCTGCCCATTTATCCTCCTCACTAGATCATCTCAGTGAATAGCTACAGGTCCTGCCATACCAGAATTGAAAACACTGTAAGAGCACATTCTAGTTCTTTCAAGTCAGCCTCTGTACATGCTTAAGCCCCCTCTGGAACCTCAAGCAGGTTATGACTCTCAATTAAAGAACTGCTGTTTCTAAGAAACTCCAAAGCTCTTAATATATTCAGCAAGAGTTCATTAACAAGTAAAGTCAAGGCCTGACAGATTATTGCCTTTATACAAATGACTTTATTAACCAGCACAGTTAACTATATATTTGGTAGGCACTGAGCATTTCCTCAAGGAAGCTTCTACATAACCTGATGATCTAAATTAATAGATTTCTACTAAACTGCTTACATGTTATTACTAGTAAATCTCATTAGCCAGTCAATGAACATGTTAAATTATCAAAATGAAAAGCCTGAACTAAACATAATAACTATATGTTGCATAGATGCTCTATGTTACCACTGGGTATTTTCACCTAATAGAAATATTTTTGATCCTAAGCCTTGCTAATCTCTAACAAATTGCTTCTTTATGCTCTATGTTGGATTTCCTCATCAAATTCCATAGAATTCATTCCAGATAGCTTGGTTTTTGCTTTATTTTTACTTAAAAAGCCCTATCATGATTCACTCTGGCATTTAGTTACTTCATTCATTCAGCCAACATTTGTCACGATCTTCTATGAGCTCTGGGTAGCTAGCTCTGTTCCCTAAACAATTGCAAGGGCCAACTCTAACTTGTCCAACCAAAGTAACCTTAAATCTTCTAAACTATTTTCCACTGAAGCCTGAGGCTGTGGCTTCCCAATGCTCCTAAGACAAAACCCAGAAAGCTTATCTTGGCCACAGGCCCTACATGGTCTGGCCTCTGCCTACCTTTCCAGCATCAACCACATTTTCCCTCATTCTCTGGACCTCATCACAACCATGTTATTTCACATCCTCATACTTGCCAAGTGTCCTTCTGCGCCTCATCTTTGAAAACATTATCTGCTCTGCCTAAGATACCCTTCCACCTTTGTGAATCAACTCCTAATCATCTTTCAAATCTCAGATCAAGTACCACTTCATTAGCAAACTCTCAGCCAACCTATCTGAGTGGGTCAATTATCTAGAATATGCTCTCACCACTCCCTCCCTTTGTCTAAATGGTCATGTTTTCAACACGAAATTTATTTTTGTGATGATTTAATGTCTGTCTCCCCTACTAGACTCAAAACTCCAGGAAGTCAGGATCACCATTTTATCTCCATTTTAAAAAGCACACTGATTAGCACATAATTGGCTCTCAATAAATCTGTATTGAATAAATAAACCATAAATATCAAAACGTTTGGAACTTCTATGTGATTAAAAACAGAAACAAAAACAAAGCTTTGCACAAAATGACAGGCTCGGTGTGGTGGAAATCTATCATTTGTGGCTGCCCAAAGACCTTTAAAGGTCCTCCATTTTGATAGTTTTCCATATTGTTGACCCCCACCTTTGCCAGGTTGAATCCAAAAACACAGATTTCCCAGCATTCCTTTCTTCTAGCATGTAGACTTCTGACTAGTTTTCATCAAACATACACCAACAGGAGACTTGGAAGGCAGATGTGAAGATCATGAAGCTACCGGGCTCTTCTAGGAACAACAGTTATGAAGGCATTTGATATTCTACAGTATCCATAGTTGGTGTTCTGATACTGGGTCCTGGCTTTGTTGACATCGAGCAACAGTGGGGTTTCTACAAGACCGGACTGAGAGGAAGCTAGGCATTTCTCTTAACTGTACCACTCCTGACTGTATGGCCTTCAGTGAAGATGGTTTGCTGGTACTCCCTGAAACTAAAGAAGTGAATTAATTCCCCTCCACTTTCAGCTAGCTACAATAGATTATTTTGTCTGCCCAGAAACCCTAAACTGATACCCTTGAAGAAAATATTTGCAATGTGTACACAGCAAATAAAAAATTTCCATAAGGAACTTCCACAAATCTAATTTGTAAACAAGCCAAAAGAATATGAGTAGACAATTCACAGAAGCACATAAGTCAATAAACATATGAAAACATGCTCAATCTTATGTATGATCAAAGAAATACAAATTAAAACAATAATGGAATAGTTTTTTATGAGACTGACAAGTATGTGAAAGGTTGAAATATCCAGCATAAACAGGGACACAGAGAAATGGATGATTTCATTAATGATTGGAAAGGAGAGAGAGTTTGTAGTCATATATTTAGGCATTATCATCAAGGTATAAACAGTACAAAGATACATTCTATCATCAGTATGACTCAAGTTGTTTCAGAAGACCTAGACAATGTGACATGGTCTAGGGGAAAAAAAGTAAGAAGTTTCAAAAGTGGACAGAAATCATTTCAATATATTTCACTTGCATAGGATGTAATTTTCTACCTAGAAAAGTAAAGTCAATCAAGTATTCTACTTAGTAAGAATTTAGTGAGGTAGCCATATATAAGGTAAATATGCACCACAAAAAAAAATCTACTTTTCTTGTATTTCAGGAATAATTAGAAATTATAACAGCAGATCCAAAAGCATTAGATACCATATCTTAAAAGCATCAGAAGTCACTATAATACATAGAAAAGATTCTAAGAAGAAATATGTAAGGCCTCATGAAAAACCAACTCAAAAATATATTGATAGATATTAAGAAGAAAATCTAAATAAATAACACAGAGGCAAAGATCTTTGTTTTAGGATGTTTATTCTACCAGTGTTTGCAGAATCAAAAAAGAGAATTGGAAACAATTACTCATCCATGGGAAATACAATTTAATCATCACTGTGATACATCAACACAGTGGCTACGCTTCCAGAAAGAAAAAGAAAAAACTGTTAAAAAGAATAAGATAGAAAATCAGAAACAGAGAGTAAGTGGTAGTTACTAGGGGTTGGAGGGTGGGGGAAATGGACAGATACTGGTCAAAGGGTACAAACTGCCAGTTTTAAGATGAATAAGCTCTAGGGATTTATTGTATACTATGGTGATAATAATATTAAGCTAATAATACTGTATTATATACTGGAAAGTTGCTAATTGAGTAGATCTTAAATGTTCTTACCACAAGAAAGAAATGGTAATTTTGTGAGGTGATAAAGGTGTTAACTAACACTACGGTGGTAATCATTTTACAGTATGTAAGTGTTTCAAATCAACAGGTTGTACGCCTTAAACTCACACAATGTTCTATGTCAATATCTCAATAAAGCTGGGGTAAAGAAGAGAATGAGGTGGTTCTGACATGAAAAGTCTCCAGCCAAATTTTTGTTATTTTTGTAAGATGTAGAACAAAGTATGTGGTCCAGTTTTCTGTTTAAAAACAATGGATGACTGGGGGCGCCTGGGTGGCTCAGTTGGTTGGGCGACTGCCTTCGGCTCAGGTCATGATCCTGGAGTCCCAGGATCGAGTCCCGCATCGGGCTCCCTGCTCAGCAGGGAGTCTGCTTCTCCCTCTGACCCTCCCCCCTCTCATGTGCTCTCTCTCTCTCATTCTCTCTCTCAAATAAATAAAATCTTAAAAAAAAAAAAACAATGGATGACTGTATATATGCAGAATACAGATAAATTCTATAAGGATATTTTGTCAGATGTCTTTTGTGCACACCTCAGCAAAACCTCCTCCTATGGCCATTGCTGACCTGGCCATTTCCACACAGGCTTTGACATAGGCCGTTTCTACACAAGTCACACGTGCAAGGTGACCAGGCCTCACTTCAGCCCACACTGGGCACACCTAGGCTTCCTGCCCTGAGGCACACAGTTCTGAGACACATTTTGCATCATTTCTTAGTATCTGGGGATACCAAGGGGCAAGCCAGAAACTTTCACTTTTTGCTTTACACACTGTTTACAGTTTAATTCTTTTTTTAAAAAATCATTTTTGTAATTTATTAAGGTACATAAAATATAATCGATAGAACCTGTTAAATTATGAATCAGATAAAGAGCGTAGAAAAGGAAAGAGACTAGCCAGATGGATGGCTTGAATGAAAAGAAAGAATGCAGAGCTCTTTATAAAGACTGAAAACCCAGGGGTAGCAGGATTGGAGGGGAGAATGCAGTTTAATTTAGACAAAAAGTGTTGAGGCACCTACATCCAGGTAGTAATACAACAGTCTGAAGAACCTTTTTCCCACCAGGCATATGAAAGAAGGGCCTAGGATATTTAATCATATAAAAAGAAGCTGGACATTCATTCTGATAACCTGTTCAAGCAAGATTTAGTCAAAATGAGTTTTTAAGCAATAAGTTAAATTAATGACATCATAAGATTTTGAAGGGAAAATTTATAAAACTAAAAAAAATACTAGGTTTGTTTTAGTTTTACAATTCTGTTCTTATGGAAATAGGTTTATCACTTAATTCTTAAGTTTATCATCATCAAAACTCACACTGACATGGCTAAGTACTTGGCACACTAAGTGTGTTAAAGCTGTGAGGAGGAAAACAGCCCTCTGCAAAATGGTGAGAAGGATCAAGCTTGTTTTCAGTCCTTTCCACCCTACAAACCAAGCCATTACCACCACACCTCCTTTCTAGATACCCAGTGACCTCATATTCTTTCTACCTCCACCCCAACAAAATAAATTCCCAGGACATTATAATAAACTTATTTAAAACAAGGTGTAAATTTGTGATAATCCTAATAAATTATCTCTCCAAAGGGTACTTGCATTTTTACAGGAGAAAAACCTTAGGAAAAAAATTTCAGATATTAGCCTCAGGTTGCTCAGGTAGGCAAAAGGAGAGACTTTCAAATCCTAGAGTTTACACTAGGCAGCTAGCTGACTCATCCATTATTTCTACAACTATGTGTATGGTGTAAGACTTGCAGAATAAATACATAGCTAGTTAGAAGAATGAACTATTACTCTCTTCAAAGGAAAAAGTGAATGTTTCATAATTGTCCATCTTGAATTAGCTAGCTTCCTATCCCTCTTGGTCTGGCTTCTTTTCCCCAAGCCCCAAAGGCCTAATCTTGAAGTCATCTACATCATGTAGAATTGGGCATTGGGCATTTTTTTTTTTTAACATAGGAATAAAACAGTAACCAGAAGCACCAGTTACCATGCCTACAACAGAGCCGAAAACAAAAATATACTTCTTTGCTTCATAGCTTGACCACTACTACTGTTTCCTAAACCAAGGGTTATAAATACTTTGTTTTTCACATTAGGCAACCGAGATATACATAAGAGTCATTTTTTTTCTTTGAAATATATCACTCTTCAAATAGATTCTGTACACAAAGGAGTAAGACATATGAGGTAGTGTCCCTTGCACAGAGGTCAGCAAGAAACAGATGCGGTTTTGACTCATGGCTGAATTGAAGGGCAACTGCCAAGGATGACTTTAAAAAAGAAAGAAAGACTGGGGACCAGCTAAACTGATTAATTCAAATCCTAACCCAATTCTCATTCAACCTAAATTTGATAGAATATTTTTCAAAAAGTAAGGAAATCTATCCCACAAACCCTGCAAATGCCCAAAGTATAGGATTATGAGTTCTATTTCCCCTTCAAGCCGTGTGCCTTCAATAGTCTTTACATGGAGGGAGACCCCTGACTTCCCACTACTTGTGCTTCTACTATTCATTGGGTCTTCCATGCTCCCACCTCCCCCGAACTCCACAGAAGACACAGAGTCAAAGCAAACAATTTTTATTCCACCCCTCTCTTGTTCCTTCACGTAGAGCCAGCTTGCCACACCAGCAGGTCACAGGATCCAGACTTGGACGTGAGGGGGGAAAAAGTAGTAGAAATCACGTTTTGTCTTTGGATCTGAGCTTCATATCTCATTCTAACTGGAACACTGATAAAGATGCTGCTGCTGTTCTTTTACTCTCACTAGGCCAAGAGATGAATAATTATGCTCTCCAACACACCTCTAAACTAGATTAAAGAAAGCATACTTCAAGCTTTCAGTTTTATACTTTTGAGTCACTAATCATTCCATTTTTTTGAAAAGACGCTCTTTAAAAGGTCATCAAATGTTTTAAGCTATAAAAATAGGTCTAGAGTTCTCAAGTCTGACAGAACTTAATCCAGATGCAAGACTACTGGCTAAGATAGGAAATTGCCTATGCCCTAAACTCAGCAATGATGCAAAACATATCTGTGGGTCACTAAAGCCACTTTCAAATTGAACTGCCTGATGTCTGTAAAGAATAGTACCTTAAAAATGTCATAAAAGTTATAAAAAACCGGAACAGAAGTGAAAACTGTTTATTCCAAACAAATGTTTTCACTTGGTCCAGAGTGGTTTCTGTGAGATAAGACCCTGAATTAAAACAGCATACAGGCCAAGGTTACTGTCCATGTAATAAAATGTCAGACTTAAAAAAGAGACTAATCAGGGAGTCCATGTGAACCTTGATTCCATAAATCAGTCATTGAACTCAACAACCTCATTGCATCTTAGCAGAAACTAAAAGCAGATTATCTCCTAAAACAGAAAATAAGAAATGAGGGCAAAAGGAATGTCAAGTCTTAAGGTCCCCAACATCTTCCCCATCACCCCCACTCCTCCCCGCCCCCACCCGCCCCCACCACCACCATCACCACATACTGAGACCCTCCATTCCTCATCTTTGGCCTCAGGCTCCTACTAAGCACATAAAGGGCATTCTTCACAGGATTTACTCCCCCTGCTTTCTCTTTCTTTCAGATCATTTAGTTGATCTAAAATTCAGTTGGTGAGAACACTGAGAAACTTTTAATCGGATAAAATATTACCAATCTGACGCTGGTTAACAATTAAACGTTTTTTAACATCAGGCTGATTTAACATAGGAAATGGTCTGCATACTGAAAGAATTAATGAGCACTTCTCTTTAAATTAAAACAGGCAAGAGTTGCTCCCCCCAAGGTTCTTGTAATAAGAGTCTTAAATAATATGAAAGGTAATCTGGAGTTTCCTCATTTCTCTTCCAAGAGATACCATTAAATAAGTACCATATTTTAACAATGCAAGAAAGAAAGATCAGAACAGATCTTCCCTACCATTGCCAATTTAAAAATTTATATATAACCTTAGTTTTAACCATCAAGTGTTGATTAGGTAATTAATTTACCTGTACCTCAGCAACTCGGCTGTAAAATGGGGACTGATCTTGTTCAGGTGATGTATGTCAGGTATGTGGGTACAGAAAAATAGAAAAAACTTAATTTTTCCTATTGCAAATAAGAGGTTTCCCTTCCCCTCTTTTTCTCTGAGCATTTAACTAAGTATTTGCTCCTCTCTTCGAAATGGATACAAATCCTTTTGAAAACGAGGTAGGCATTTTGTCAGCATTCTGACTTTTGAACATCTTTCTCAAGGACCTAGGACCTATCTCTTTCAAACGCAAACATCAACAGAGAGAGCACCCAAATCCCAGGGTCTGTGAGAGTGGAGGAGTCTAATTTTGGTAGGTGCCTTGCTGCAGCTGCAAAACCACCTCCTGTCAGAAAGATATGAGAAGTCTGGTTTTTCTCTAGATAAAGTGAATTAGCTAACAACAGAGGGCCGCCTCAATTAACAGGTGAAGAAAGGATGAATCATCTGTGAAAAATAATGCTGTCAAGTCCTCTAACTTGGGGCCTAGTTACTGTTTACCTGGCAAACGTGTGGGATAGGTCATCTCTGCCTGGCTTGGCAAAAGGGGTGAGATTTCTTTCCATCTTCCATAATCTGTTAGTGGATTGCCTGTAACCGGGCCTCACAGTTTGATGCTCATTCAGTAATACAAGGGTTTTCTTAGATAGTAATCTTTGTGGAAAGGATTCCTGGGGTGGAGACTTGGTTTTTAATTGTATTTCCACAATACATAGAAAAAGCTATAGGAAACCCTCCAAGTGACATGTGACCACAGCCAGTTTGGGGCTCCAAAAAGGAGGGAGATAATCCACAGGAGAAACTACACTGGCCACTGTGGATCCATGCCTTTGATTGAATAATTAACCCAACTATTAGGTATATATTCAATACTCAATAAATATCTATTGATTGATAAGACATGCTACTATAAGGGTACTACTAGTCCTAAATTTGCTGGGTTTTATTTGATGTCAATTGAACAATCATCCCCTATAATGGCTCCCTATTAATTTTGTACATCTATCCTTAACAGAAGTCATAAACTAGTTAGGTCATAAACTGACGTCACTAACACAACAAGTTCATGGAAGTGCTTGGTTTACCTCCACTGTGTTTTAAAAGCATTTAAACTTGAATGCCTTTAGGTTTATGACCCCTGCTTTAGAAAATCATCCTCCTTATTATCACCAAAGTACTAGCTAATACTGCACTGCCTGCTTCGTATCAGGCATTCTGAGTTCTTCTGCATTAATTTCCTTAAATCTCACAACCGTTCTTGGGTGGGTCATATTACAATCCCCATTTTACAGATGAGTCGCTGAAGCATAAAGTTCAATTACCCACAACCACAGGACTTATAAAATATGAAAAGCCAGAATTCAACCCTGTCATTTGGCTCCTGAGCCAAGGACTTCAACAAAAATACCATAATGCTGCTCATGAACAAAAGCCCTCAATTTATCACCCCACCTAAAGGATGCGCTTTTCCTGTTTCTGGTTTTTCAAAGTCTGATTCTGTTCCTCCAGGTTTCTCCTTAGGTATTTCTGGCTTTTAACTACTATTAACATAACTCATATTTTGGACCCTTAGAATATTAACTGCACTCCCAGAAATGATGAAGGAAATACAAAGTCAGAGACACCTGTGAATACATACCCCAGGCTTTATTATCTTGCTGCCCAGATATAACATTTTTTACAACCACTGAGACCCCACTGGTTGAGATCAACAGAATGATCATCTGTTCAGTGTGGTTAAAGATACCTGGTATTTTATTCATAATGTTTTGAAGAGTAAAATAATAAATCTAGCGTGCATGATAGTACTTCTCCCTAACAGTCCCTTTACCAAAATACTCAGGGAGATTCTCCACTGCCAGGGGGAGGGACAGAGATAAAATTCAGTGGTCCAAGGGGCTGATGTTCACATCCATGCAGGACAGGTGAAAAGATGAGGAAGTGAAAAGGAAGACTGCAGAGCTACCATGGCTGGACACCAGGACAAGTCAGGAACCATGGCCTCCAGGAATGGGGTGGGGGGGTGGGCACAGCACCCAAGCAAACCGATGACAGAAGAGCTTTTCTCTGGGTGAAGAAAGACACTGGTGGGAAACTAAAAGCCCAGGCCTGCACCTCACATGGGTTTAGAGCCCAAACATACAGTCCCTTAGAGGTGCCGAAAACTCCACACTGAAAATGTAATAGAAACCGGGTGCTACCCCAGATGTGTTTGGCAGAAGCAAATGTAGCACCATTCCGAAGAGAAACTCCCAAAACCCAGACCACAAAAATTTTCACAAAAGCTACACGAAAATAACCTCACATTTTAAAGTCATAAAACTCATGAGGAAACAATTGCTGAGGATACATGAATTCTCAGACTAAAGAAACATGAGCAGGATAAATAAATATAACAAAACTGCACAATGCCTAAGATAAACACCTTAAAGTTTAAAACTCTGGCTCTTCAGGGTAAAGCGTATATTTTTGCCATTTGTTGCATTTTTTTCACTTTCAACATAATATAAACATTAAATCTTCAGAGACATTTATCACTAAATAAAAAATTATTTTAAAATCTGATTTCTTCAATGGATGTTTAAAAAAATGCCTTAAAAAAAAATAACTGGAATACCCACCCCTCCCTGTGTTATCCTTACCCACCCCTGGGACTAATTCAAGTTGACCTTGAAGATTTTTCATTACTTAGAAATGGCTGACTCGAATCAAAGTAGGGTGCTCAATTTCAGTTGGCACTTAGGTCAACACAATATGAAAGGGAAAGTCATGCATGTTAGGACAAAGAAAATCCCTTTTGCTTTCTCTGAGGAAGTTGGCAGAAAAATTTATTTTTAATTTAAAATATAATACTTTTGCTCAAGTCTTCTCAACTTAGGCACTAAAAATTGCCATTCTTACAAGCATTTATATAAAAGTCCATACTATGTTTACCTTTATCGTCACTTAGTATACACGCAGTGTATCTTTATCCTCTGTTTATCTGCACAAAATTCTAGGCCTGCTTCTCAGGGTACAGGGCAGGACTGAAGACAGTTATTACGAGTTAAACAAAGCATAGAGACAGAATTCAAAGTCAAGCCTATCATGTTAGTAAGTTCTCCAATGGGTAAGTATATACAGAGAACAGTAGAGTCTAAGGCTTAAGGGGGTGATTAAAGTTCAAGAGCAGGAGGAAAAATCTAAGCCAAAGACGAAGATGAGCATGAGATATCAGGAGTTTCAATAAAAGAAAAAAAAATAAGTTGGTAAGGAAATGGAGGCAAGTAGTAGAAAGCATTAGTCAAGAAATTTAGGAGAGAATAAAGATGATGGCGGCTGTGAGAATAGCAACAGCGTCACAAGAAGGTGGCTTAGAAAGAGGAAGGCTATTTTAGAAAGAACAGAGTGAAATTAGATGGGTAAAAGCTAACCCTACTTCAGGAGGAAGTATCTAAGGTAGCTTCCTTTGCAAATTCAATTCAAAGATGGAGGCAGAGGGTTAACAGTGAGGAGAAGAGACCACTCTTCACTAGGAGAAATTCTCACAGATGTTAAGGCATCTTTTTTTTTTTCCAGTTTTTATTTAAGTTCCAGGTAGTTCACCTATAGTGTAGTTTTAGTTTCAGACGTACAATTTAGTGATTCACCACCTCCATACAACACCCAGTGCTCATCACAAGTGCACTCCACAGTCCCCAACACCTATTTCCCCCATCCGCCCACCCACCCACCTCCCCTCTGGTAACCATCAGTTCATTCTCAAGAGTCTGTTTCTTGAGAATAAACTTTTTTCTCCCCCTATGATCATTTGCTTTGTTTCTTAAATTCCACATATGAGTGAAATCATATGGTATTTGTCTTTCTCTGACTTATTCTGCTTAGTATTCGTTCTCTCTAGCTCTATCCACGTTGTTGCAAATGGCAAGATTTCATTCTTTTTTAAGGCTGAGTAATATTCCTGTGTGTGTGTGTGTGTGTGTGTGTGTGTGTGTGCCACATCTTTAACCATTCATCAGCTGATGGACATTGGGGCTGTTTCCATAATTTAGCTATTGTAGATAATGCTGCTATAAATGTCAAGATGCATGTATCCCTTCAAATTAGTATTTTTGTATCCTTTGCGTAAATACCTAGTAATGCAGTTGCTGGATTGTACGGTAGCTCTATTTTTAACTCCTTGAGGAACCTCCATACTGTTTTCCGGGGTGGCTGCACCAGTTTGCATTCCCACCAACAGTGTAAGAGGGTTCCCCTTTCCTCCACATCCTCACCAACACTGTTGTTTCTTCTGTTGTTAATTTTAGCTATTCTGACTGGTGTGAGGTGATACCTCATTGTAGTTTTGATTTGTATTTCCCTGATGATGAATGATGTTGAGCATCTTTTTAAGTGTCTATTGGCCGAATGTCTTCTTTGGAAAAATGTCTGGGGAGAAGAGATTGTCCTTCACTACGAATGTCCTTACAGATGTTAAGATATCTTAAGAGAACACTCAGAGTTCCTGTGAGAGGTGAGTCATTGTTACTACAGTTCGTATCCTCTCTGTGGTGAGGAGACGCTGGGAGTGCTGTGGGGAGTCCATAAGACCCCACTGAAGAGAGACAACAAACTGTGTGGTAGACCACAGCCGTAAACCTGTGGTGGGCTTTGACTGCCCTCTGGATATTTAAGAATAAATAAATAAAGCTAACATAAAAAATAAAGCACCAGCTACAAGGAGTGACTGAGGTCCATAAGACTGGCTAGCAGGGTACTGTCCTAAAACTAACTTCCGCAACCAAAATAAGGCCTTTTCATTATTTACAAAGCAAGAAAGGCTAAGACAGAGCAAAGTTATCTAGAGCTACTCCCACCCAAAAAAAAAATAAGAAAAAAATGTCTAAAAAGCAATATATCAGTTAATATTTTTTTATATCTTCTTTGAAAAGTATTATCATAAGTACCTTCACTTTTTTTTTTGTAGAAGACCCTCAGTTTAAAAGATTTCTACAAAGTTTAGATGCACAGAGAGCACAAGAGTGTGTGCTTGTGTAAGAAAACTAAATCTGATGGTTGCCAGAGGGGAGAGGAGGACGGGCAAAATGGGCAAAAGGGAGTGGGAGAGACAAGCTTCCAGTTATAGAATGAACAAGTCTTGGGAAGAAAAGGCACAGCACAAGGAATATAGTCAATGGGATTGTGACAGCCTTGTATGGTGACAGATGGTGGCTACACTTGTCGTGAGCACAGCATAATGTATAAACTTGTCCAATCACTATGCAGTACATCCGAAACATATATGCCGTGTGTAATACCATGTGTCTGCTACACACAAATGAAAAACTGAAAAAACGAAACAACTAGGGAAGTCCTCAAGAGAAAACAATGGCTCCAGTCATCTCCTCTAAAACCAAAATCATAATTATGAGGCATTACCAACATTAAACTAGCTTATATCCAGAAAGAAAGAACAGACGAGAGAGAGAGAGAAAGAGAGAGAGGAAAGGAAACTAAATCTGCAAGAATGACAGGAGGCACAAGAGGTACATCATACCTGGCCTTAAAGGAGAGCAAAACCTGAGGGTCCGTTAGCACTGAGGACTCAAGGGCAAGAATTACTATAATATACAAAGGCATGATGATGATTAAAATGATGATTTTTGTAAAACACGTATGATGAGATTTACTGTTTTTAAGTATGATTATAATGTATATTTAAAAAACTAAAATATATCAAACCCTTGTCTCACTTTATTTTTTTTTTTAATTTTCAGGCTAATTTGTCCTGTACACTGAGTCATTTCTGAGCCATTGACTATTAATGTCAAGAGTCTTTTACCATCTTGGAAGAGCTCTATGACTGATATTTGGATATCAATATTTTGTGCCAGGCCATATATATTTACCCTTGCTTGTTTGATTTGTTTTATTTTTTAGTGGTTGTTTTGAAATACAAACATGGGTTTTTCAAAAACTAGTTACCTGAGAACAAACCAATGCTTCCTAAAAATGACAAAAAAAAAAAAAAAATGGGTTGCTCTGTAAGGGCAGGGACTTATTTATTTTGTCCACATTTTGCCAGCCTGAAGCTGAATATGTTTTATATCAATATTCACAGCTGAAAAATCAAAATGTAGCCAAGAGCTCACCCACTGAGACTAAGAGGTAAAACGCAATCTGGGGCAATGGGGTGGCTCAGTTGGTTAAGTGTCTGGCTCTTGATCTCAGCTCAGGTCCTGATCTCAGTGTTTTGAGTTCAAGCCCTGCGTTGGGGTTTTTTTCTTTCTTTTTCTTTTTCTTTTTTTTTTTTTTTAAGTAGGCCTGGTGTGCAGCCTACCTAAAAAAATAAATTAGTTTATAATAAAATAAAATAAAATGCAATTTGCTAGCTTTCCCATATATTCAATCATGGGCTTTCAGCTCTATTTGGTATTATTTTTGAAAAGTCTGGTGTTCTTGTTAGCAAAATGCAACACAGATTCAACAATGCCCCAACTGTCCTTATAATTTTTCATTCTTTATTTATTCAATGGATTTCTATAACGGTGCCAATTCCTGATGCTTTGAGACACACAAACATACAGATTTACACACCAGGTTTTCAGCAAAATATTTAAAACAGCAAAGAACTCCAATAATATCAAAAAGAAAAGTCAACAGGATTTTTTTTTTTAAGATTTTATTTATTTTTCAACAGAGAGAGAGAGACAGCGAGACAGGGAACACAAGCAGGGGGAGTGGGAGAGGGAGAAGCAGGCTTCCCGCTGAGCAGGGAGCCCGATGCGGGACTCGATCCCAGGACCCTGGGATCATGACCTGAGCTGAAGGCAGACGCTTAATGGCTGAGCCACCCAGGCGCCCTCAACAGGATTTTTAAAAAGCATTCTTACATAATGTTTCCCTCTGGATAGCCTCTACAGCAAAAAGTAGGATTTCAGGTTCCATTAGAATTCCATACACATGGCCTTAGGATTCCACTACTGGATAAAAAGAGAGGTCATCCCTAAAAAGACAGAAGCCTGGAATCAAGGGTTCCCTTTTCTGGGAAATCTTTCCTACCACATTGTAACAACTAACCATTAGGAATGAGGGGATTACCAAGGGTCATCTCCTTTAGGGAGCCTTCCTTTAGAGTAATGACCCTTCGCATTTAACTTTCTATAATTAAGATATGAATTTTGCGTTGGTTTTACTGTTGTTACTGGTATAAAAATTGTAGAAAATATTAAAAGCTGACTTTTCCTATTCTTCTATATGTAAGGGGTCTTCAAGACCACACGCAGCTTTACTGATCCACTGGGAAGTCTCACAGGACTCATCAGACAGTTGTTTTCATGCCTCTACTTACTAAAGCTAAAAGATACAAAACAAAATCAGCAAATGGAAAAGGCACATGTGGACAAGTCCAAAGGAAATCAGGTACAAGCTTCCAAGAGTTCTCTCCTGGTAGAGTCACATAGGACTTAATTCCTCCAGCATCAAATTGTGACAATGCATGTGCAGTGTTGTCTACCAGGGAAGCTCATGAGAGACTCAGGGCCCAACGTTTTTATTGGACACTGGTCACAAAGATATCCTCTAGGGTTCTGCCAAAATTCTACACTCTGAGAAGTAAAGCAGGTGTTCCAGATAAACCATATTGTTTGCACAAACAGATGAAGCACACTGAGCCAGTCTTCTATGAATTGTGGAATGGCAGGAACACTCCAGAAATCCAAGCAACCAAATGCCATCCAAGACCCAACCTTGCAAACAGGTCTTTCCAAGGATAGCAGTCTGAGATCTGATGCGGTAACTCTTTGCTGCACATGCACTTAAAGATGGGATGGCCAAACTTTTGCATCGAAATCTGGAGCCCTGAGGTGAATCTCGAGCTTTGGGGAAGAATGCAGATTTGTGGAAGAGTATTAGGCTAGATTTACTTTAAGGAGAAAGGGATGATGGTGGAATGGAAGTGCCTCAACTCTGGTATGCCTTCTCTAAGAGAAAAAAGATGGGGATGGTCTTTAGCAAGTGGCAAGGTCCAGTGCTCATCTCCAACACAGCAGGTTTGGATATGGTAGAACTTCTCTTGGGGGTAGAGGACACACATGGATACCTTGGGATCTAAACCTTAAGGGCTGTAATGCTGAAAACCAAATCAAAGGAAACTTGAGCATATGTTTGGCAAAAATAGAGTAGAAATCTCATGCTATTGTGAGCTTGCAATTTGAAGACCCCAGAGATAGCCTGCATATGCTGAAGACCCATGTCCAGGTTGTCAGAACTGTATTCTTCTTCTGAGGTTCTTACACAACTCCCAGGAAAAATAATCTTTTCCTTGATACCTTCACTCTACCATAAAAAAAAATTTTTTTAAATCATCTTTTTGGAAGAAAAAGGAATTGATAATGGGCATCCAGCCAGATTCAACTTTTTGCATCTTTTTAGGAAATACAATAATGTGGAATGCCTGAGTGGCTCAGTCGGTTAAGCGTCTGCCTTCAGCTCAGGTCATGATCCCAGGGTCCTGGGATCAAGTCCCGCATCAGGGAACTGCTTGCTCAGCGGGAAGTCTGCTTCTACCTCTGTCTGACACTTCCCCTGTCTGTGCTCTCTCCCTCTTTCTCTGACAAATAAATAAATAAAATCTTTAAAAAAAAAAAAAAGAAATATAATAACATGATTCTCTTTCAATCTCCTGTGGTAAAGCAAACTCATTCCAGTTAAATGTTAAATTTCATGGAAACCTCATGAGTAGGTACTATCTACTTATTTTCTAATGAAGAAATTGAGGCTTAGAATGATAGAGCAACTTGCTTGAGTCACAGAACTAGGTTCTGGCAGATTCAGAGTTCAACCCCTTTTTTCTGCCTTTAGAAGCTATTCATGTAGCAACTGTACTCTACTGTTTTAAACATACATCCTTAGAGATTCCAGAAAAACTATGCATGCTCTCACACATTTTTAAGATGATACCTGCTTTTTTTTAAAAAAAATTAAGTCATTATAAATGATGAAATGTCCTGTATTATAAATATTCAGAACATTCCATCCCATAGTAACGGAATACACATTCTTCTCTGGTGCCCATGGAACATTCCCCAGAATAGATCACATCCTAGGTCACAAATCAGGTCTCAACCAGTACCAAAAGATTGGGATCATTCCCTGCATATTTTCAGACCACAATGCTTCGAAACTAGAACTCAATCACAAGAGGAAAGTCGGAAAGAACTCAAATACATGGAGGCTAAAGAGCATTCTACTAAAGAATGAATGGCTCAACCAGGAAATTAAAGAAGAATTAAAACAATTCATGGAAACCAATGAAAATGAAAACACAACTGTTCAAAATCTTTGGGATACAGCAAAGGCAGTCCTAAGAGGAAAGTATATAGCAATACAAGCCTTTCTCAAGAAACAAGAAAGGTCTCAAATACACAACCTAACCCTACACCTAAAGGAGCTAGAGAAAGAACAGCAAATAAAGCCTAAACCCAGCAGGAGAAGAGAAATCATAAAGATCGGAGCAGAAATCAATGAACTAGAAACCTAAAGAACAGTAGAACAGATCAAAGAAACTAGGAGCTGGTTCTTTGAAAGAATTAACAAGATTGATAAACCCCTGGGCAGACT
>NW_027397092.1:5327724-5345468 GCF_003265705.2 Callorhinus ursinus | reverse complement strand
AAAAAAAAAAAAAAACAAGGAAAAGTATATGCCCCCCCTCCCTGATCTTCAGACAAAACTCTTATCTTTATGACAAGAGTTTGAGCAATTAGTTCAATGACATACCACTCACAAATACCCAGAAACTCTGACACACACTCCACACATTCAAAATAGCTTATTTAAAGAATAGCTGCCTTATTGGTTTAAAACACTGAGGAACTTTGTATTTCTCAGCTAACAAATCCAGGATCCCATGTGTATATTTTCCATGACCACTCAGCTATAACACTTTAAGTTAGAAATGCTCCCATCATACTGATCAGGAAGGAAAATGGATTTATCCTTAGATGCGCTGTGACTGAACATTCTCAACTTCACACTGTCGTATTATTTTCAATAAAGTAAATTTGTTAAACCTATAACTAACTATTACATAATGTTGACGACTTTGAAAGATTTTTCATAGAAATTAATTCAAAAATCAAAAAAATCCTTACCTGAATCAAGGATAGTCACATATATAAGGTAAATATGACTATAAATTCTCTCACTTAAAACTACTTCTAAATTTACATTATTTTAGACATTTAGGAAACTAACAGCTAAAAATATTCTGATATAGCTCAAAAATGACTGGGTTTTTGGTTTTGGTTTTGGTTTGGTTTGGTTTGGTTTTTGCTCCTGTTGTTTTAGATTTTCCAGTTTAAGCAGATGTAATCTGCAAAGGACTGAATGTTTATGATCCCTAATGTGATTAAGACAAAGAATATGACATCTTCCAGCCCTCTTATTCCACAAAGTGAGCAACAGAATAGGAAAATAAAGCATAAATAATGAAAATTAGGGAAGGATATCATGTACGTATCAAAAATGTCTGGACTTTCAACTATACTTTCTACTAAATATATCACAGATGGGACAATGGACAAAGGACTACATCATATCCCTTCTAACGACCTGTTGAAAGAAGATGAATAAGACAAGGGGGTGAATGCACAAGACCCTAGGTTATAAGGTGAAGCACTTGAACTGAACTAAACATTTTCAACTGCTGAAGCAGTTGAAATGAAAAAGGCAACCAGAGCTTATCGAAAGCTGTGGAAGAACTTCTTGGCCAGAGGGTAAACTGAGGGGCATCTGAGCCACATAATCTCTCGTCATACAACTGACAACATGTTCCTAACTGCTGGCTGCCAAAGAAAACATGCAGAGAAACTCTTCCAGACAGAGAAAAGGCTGTCTATACAACCATACCTGAGCACTTTGACCCCCATGTCTTATTTCCCTGCATCCCACCGTCACACATAAACCTCTGGCTTCTGAGGTTCTGGATTTCTGATCCAGAAGATTAACAATGTGAAACTTCACCTTCATTTTCGTGTAGGCATAAAGTGTTCAGAAATGGACATGGATTACTTACCAAACTCACTTCATCTGCCAGTGTGGACAAATGCAGACTTCGTTCTGTAAAGATAAATATATAATTTTTTTAAATGTTTATTTATTTGAGAGAGAGAGAGAGCCATCACAAGGGGCAGAGGGAGAAGCAGACTCCCTGCTGAGCTGGGAGTCTGAGGTGGGACTCGATCCCAGGACCCTGGGATCATGACCTGAGCCGAAGGCAGACGCTTAACCGACTGAGCCACCCAGGTGCCCCATAAATTTTTTTAAAAATCATGAGTATATGATGAAGTTCAAATGAGAGATCACAGTGCAGAATCAAAACTAATGATTTCCTGGCTAACAAATTCAAGGAACCCGTAAATTAGTGTAGATAATGTATTTTTAAAATATTTTGAGTTTTCAACAAGTTTCAAGAAGTCATTGTGTCCACGAAACTGTATTAGTCCTTACAAAAAAATATACCTATATCTGAAATCATGTTAAACTGCACATAAATGGAAACATTTAGCGAAAAATTTAAAACGGCATGAAAGGAGAAAATGTAAAACTGGCTAACATAAAAACAGCATATTAGTGAAATTTTTCTTAAATGTTTAAAACAAGAGAATAAAATGAAAGAAACGAGTTATTACAATTGCTAAGAGAGAAATCTTAGAAGTTCTCACTACAAGCACAAAACCATTGTAACCAGGGGCGACTGGGTGGCTCAGTCGTTAAGTGTCCCCCTCTAGTTTGCAGCTCAGGTCATGATCTCAGGGTCGAGCCCCATGTCAGGCTCCCCGCTCGTGCGGGGGGGGGGGTTTGCTTGAGCTTCTCCCTCTCCCTCCCACACCCCACACTTTCTCTCTCTCAAATAAATAAATAAATCTTTTTTAAAAATGGTGACCAGCTGAGGTAAAGGACTGTTATCTAACCTTACTGTGGTCATCATTTTGGGCTGGGATCTCTGCTCAGTGGCGTCACCGCAAGCAGGAATGCGGTCCACCCCGACCTGAGGGCTGGGTGTCGTAAGACCACCCCCTTCTCTGTGGGGTAGAGCCCCACAGGTTCCCCCAGGGACCTTCAGGAGGGGATACTCCCAGTGAGCCTCCTGGGGGGCATCCCTCAACGCTGGGGGAGCCGGACGTTCACCTCCAGCTCTCTGCTGACATTGGAGAAACAAAATCAAAACCCTGGGCCGGGCTGTGGCGCTGCATCGGCCTGTGCCCTGGGAAGGACCACGCGGTAGGCGTGTGGCCGCTCCTCTTACCTTTCCCACGTGGTCCTTTGTCTCAGGGGTGGAGGTGTGGGGGTGCTTCGACCACGCCCCTGGTGCTGGGAGCCTCACAGTAATGCCTCCTTGTTTGACATGGCTGCTCCTTGGTCTTCCCGGGGGACCTGACGTCAGGGAGCCGCCGATGTCGCAACCCTGATGACGTCATCGCGAGACCCTGCGTAGTCCTTGAAAGCGATGTTTTTGAATGGTATTTAGGACCTTTGACAATGCCTTCCTATAATGTTAAATGGAGAAGGATTTCTAGACTGAAAAAATAAGCAAGGATAAGTCACTGAAATATTAGCCATGTTTATCTCTGGATATTGAGTTTACAATGTTTTTTTTTTTAATTTTATTGTGTTATGGGTGGGGAGTTTACAATGTTTTTTATAGTCATAGTCACCGAGTGTCTAAATTATCCATGAAATGTGGAAAGAACTTTTTTATAATCCAAACTTATATATATATGTGTGTGTATATTTATTGTAAAATCAAAGTATCTTTTCAACTTGGAGCAGCTTCTGTCATTTTTAAAAGATCTCCCAAAGAACATCTTTAAAATAATATTGAATGCTCTTTCTCCTCTGTACCTATAGGTAGAATTGCATATTGTATATCTGTAAATATTTTATGCTCTTTTTATATACAGTCTGTTAACTCTAAGAATAAAATAGTGTCTGAGCTGCACATTTCCCTTTAAAGGACAAGAAAGAGATCTCCTAAGTTCATTTGCATGGAAGCGTATGTAATAGACAAGGATTACATCATGCTATGAATCTGTTGAGTTGAGTTTGGGATATAAATTACAGAATTTTCTTTCTGCACAAACAATTTTTCCCAAACCTAGCTTTTATTGATGTTCATACTGTTCTTATTTTCTGTTCATTTAATGGTAAATTACCAGTTTATCTGAGAGCAATAATAGACTAACTTTTCTTTTGATTCTTCTTAAGGCAATTTTTTTTTTAAATTACAGTTTGGGAAATAAATGGAAAAGAGTACCCCTCTGCCTCTTTCAAGTAGTTTTTATGTTATTACTTCCCCTCTTCTCATTCCCCCAACCAAAACAGTGTCCCCATCTCCTTCATTTCCCTGAATGCAGTGGGCACCAATTATAGCAAGATGTCAGTGAACAACAGAAGTATTAGGCCTTTAACTCACTATGACGGAAAAGGCATTTAATGTCAAAACTATGATAGATCTCAAATTGGAAAGCAGGCTTCTCCACCTCACACCCCCATCCTGCTCTGGATCCTACCTGAATTTAAAATCAGCAGCACAACTGGGACGGACCTGATTCTGGCTTATAACAAGCCTAAACCTCTCAAAGAGATTAGAGATCTGAGAAGGTGTGTATACACCGCAATCAAAGCACTTCTTCACAAAGCTGTCAAGCAGATGGAGGACTGATTTTTTAAGAAGAGGCCTATGGACGTCCAGGTGGGGCCTCGGTAGGTAGGTATCTGTGCTAGGGATACTGCAGAATCAGGATAAAAGGTCAACTGAAAGTAATTTTCCTAAGGAGGAGCCATTCATGCCGACAAATAGTAAGCAGAACTAAGCAAAATACACATTAGTCAGCCTGTAGCTAGAAATCTACACCTACCCTCTCCAGCAGAAAATCTATATGGGGAAACAGTCTCGGTGAGCATATAGTCAGTGCAGCAGGAACAGGGTGGATGAGATGATCACTGGGGCACAAGAATCATCGGTCTAGGCGTCTGTCTCCCCTGCAGAGAAACACCCACAGAGTCAACTAGTGAGTGGTCTCTTCCTGTGGGATCTCAGCTAAAGGAAAAAACGAGTACTTCTTGCCCTGTGGATTGGCCTACCCAGGCTGTACTTGTATGAGTCCTTTTTTAAAAATTGAATTATAATTGACAATCAATGAATTGTATTTATTTTCAGTGTACACCTTGATGGATTCTGATATTCTTGTAAGCCCATATAACTTCCGCTTCAAACAGGAGAATGAGTGTATCAATGCTAAGAAGTTTCCTCATGCCCTATTCCAGGCTATTGCCCTTCCCACACATAGACAATCATTATTCTGATTTCTGTGACCATAGATTTGTTTTCCCTGTCCTTGAAATTCACATATTTGGAATCATACTTATATCCTTTATGTGTCTGACTTCTTTTGTGCAACCTAATAGTTTTGAAGTTCATCCAGTGTACTGCTTTTATCAGTAGTTCATTTCCTTTAACTGCTGAATAATAGTCTCTTTTGTGAAGATATAGCACAATTTGTTTATCCATTTTCCTGTTGGTGAACACTTCCTTTGCTTCCAGTTTTTGGTATTATGAATAAAGCTTCTAAGTATATTCTTGTACAAGTCTTTTTGTAGACAGATGATTTTGTTTCTCTTGGGTAATTCTTAGGAACGGAATTGCTGGGTCATAGGGGAAGTATATATTTAACTTTATAAGCAACTGCCAAACAGTTTTCCAAAATAGTCATACAGTTTCACACTCCTACCAGCAGTGCATGAGAGTTCCAGTACTTTCATATCTTTGACAATATTTGGCATTATCAGTCATTTTAATTTTAACCACTCCAGTGGGTGTATGGTAGTATCTTCTTGTAGTTCTAACTTACATTTTCTTGATGACTACTGAAGTAGAGCCCCTTTTCAGATGTGTGTTGGCCATTCCTATATCTTCCTTAAGATCCAAGTATCTAAGTCTTTTGTACATTTTTTTATTGAGTTGGTGTTCTTTTCCTTGTTGAGTTGTAGCAATTGTCAGATATATGTATTGTGGTTAATTTCTCCCAGTCTGTGGCTTGCTTTTTTATTTTACTAATAATTTTTGGTTTAATGATAATGAGACTAATGTTTCAATTTTGATGAAGTCCTGTTTACTACTTTTTTCTTTTATGAGTGGTGCCTTTTCTATATTTTTTAACAACCTTTTAGTTGGGGTTTAGTTGGGGCAACCTTTAGTTAGTCTTGTTAAACTTTTAGTTTAACTTTAACTTTAGTTTAAGTAAAGGTTTAACAAGAGTATCTCCAGTTCATTAAAATATGATTGATAGCTGCATAATATTTTACTATAAAAATATTTTGTGGAAATATAAGTTTTTTTCCATATTTTCATCAATACAAACAACACAATGGTGAACACTCATTAATTTCTCTGCATGCTCTCTGATCATTTGTGTTGGGCAAAATTGGAGATACTGGATCAAAGGGTACATACTTTGATAACCTATTCCTAAATTGGTTTTACCAATTTGTACTCCCACCAGCAGTGTAGAAGAGTGCTCACTGCCAAGTTTAAACATATTTTCACATCTTTATTGGCTTTTTATATTTCTTCTCTTGTGAATCAACTTTGTCTTTCAAACATTTGGGGGGAGATTCAATACAGATAATAAACTTCTGGTTTTCTTATGTTACAATTTTTTAGTCATCATTGATATTGACTGGCAAACTTTTTTTGTGTTTTTTAATATCTTATTTTACTCAAATTCAGTTAATCAACATAGAGTGCATCACTAGTTTCAGATGTAGAATTCAGTTATTCATCAGTTGCATACAACACCCAGTGCTCATTACATCATGTGCCCTCCTTAATGCCCATCATTCAGTTATCCCATCCTCCACCCACCTCTCCTCCAGCAACTGCAGAGTTTTAAGTTTCTGTGTACATAGGGGTATCAGAATTTTCCTGTCTTCTGTATTAGATTCTGTCTCTGAAAGGCTTACCCGGAACTAAATCAGGCATACTTATGGACGTGAGTGCCAGGGTCTCTCCATACTAATAGTCAGTGATGTCACCAAAGTAAGGTAAAGTTAGATAGAGAGATAGACAGACAGACAGACAGACTGATTCACTGGGAAATGATTTGTATCCAATGAAAACTTTCTACTCAATTTATTGGATAGCTCCAATGGGACTCACTTGATGTCCCTGGCTTCCCAAATCACAGGGTACCTTATCAGGTTCTCACAGGAACTGTCTTCCTATACTCTATCTTGATCACTTAGCTATGTCTGTGACTTCTGTACCTCCATTTCTCCTCCTGGAAAACACCCCCAACATTCTGTAAGTAGTTTGTTCAAGGTCTCTATTCACTCAGTTTGAGGTGAGCAGAGGTACAATTCTAGGAACCCTCTCTATTATGGACTGAATTGTGTGCCCTAAAATTCATATTTTGAGGCCCTGACGCCCAATTTGATGGTATTTGGTGACGGGGCCTTTGGAATGGTAATTAAGGTTAAGTGAGGTCATAAAGGTGGGACCATAATCCAGGAAGACTGGTCTTCTTATAAGAAGAGGAAGAGACACCAGAGCGTGTCTTTCACCGTCCACCTGCACAGAGAGGAAAGGCCATGTGAAGATTCAGCAAGAAGGCAGCCATCTACAAGCCAGGAAGGGTGGCTTTGGCAAAAACAGCCCTTCCAGCACCTTTATCTTGGACTTGCAGCCTCCAGAACTGTGAGAATATAAATTCTTGTTGTTTAAGTCACCTAGTCTGTAATATATTGTTATGATAGCCCTAAAAGACTAATACATGCTCCAGTAAAATCCCTCTGTGTGTATCCTTACTTCTTAAATATTCCTGATATGGGTAATGGACTCAGAGTTACCAGATTTGTTTTGAATATCAATCATTTGAAATTCTCCATGGATGATCTACAACCTGTCTTTCGAGTATACGATCCCTGAACACCTTTTGTCCTCAGTTTGGGAACTCCACTTACAATTATGAAACTCATGAAAATACAGTACTTAGCATCCTGCTACACTTCAATTAGCTTCTTAGACTCATCAAAATTCACCTCTGGTGCTGTGAAGGACCAGCCTTTCCAAAAACCCTTGGCTACAAATACTGAAACAAAAGGGAGTCTGTTACCAAGGGGAAAATATGGCAATAATGTTACTAGGCAGGCAGGAGAGTCTACCACAGTGAAATATTTAGCGGTGGCTTTAAGGGAAAAAACTACTAAAAATACAGAGCTCCTCAAGCTAAATTCTTTATCATATTTAATAGCCAAACTCTTAATCATGTGTAGTATCAGCTTCTTGTGCACAGACCTAAGGGGAAGTCTCCTAGTCTAAGCATCTGTCTTTTTTGCCTTCTGACTTTCTTCCCTTTAAGTTCTTCTAACAATCCACAGCTTAAGATGAAGGAGGAAAAACAAAGGGAAATAAAAGGTGAGAAGCTTTTGACAAGTCCTTAGTGCCTTTAAAACAAACACCCATTCCTATCTATTAAAGATCACAAAAAGCAAGAAGAAACCAGTGTCTAAGTAGTACAAGCAAGGGTAAAGTAACATGTCCCTATCAGAAGTCAGGAGTAGAAAAAAGAAGACAAAACAGGAAATCAAGTGTGGCACATATCCCGTCTACCCTTCCAGACATACTCTCCACCCTTCTCTACCAGGCTGTTTGCCCCCAGCAAGCTGACCTCTACTGATGGTACCACGTGGGCTCCCTTGCTGTCTGGCTTTCATATTGGTCTACCAATGATTGGCAGTGGCAGGAGATGGAGGGCAGGAGAAGGGAGAGATCAGAGAATTTACCCCCTCCCTGGTGGTGTTTGGCCGTGGCCATGTTCTCCCCAAGGTGGCAACTCCTATCACATGGACCCTTTCCCATGGCTATAACTCTCCCCACCTTCTCATAACTTCCACCTCATTTTGTCCCTGCAGGTCCTGCTTTGGCTCACTCCCTCACACTCTGTCAGTTGCCTGAAGCCTATTGATGTCATTTCACATTCTCCCTTTACTAAACTTTTTCTGAACCCCTTCGAATTTGCCATCTGTTTGCGGCACAGGCTCTAACTGGTAACTCAACTTACAAGTTGAGAAGTATGTATATGATGGGGCACCTGGGTGACTCAGTCAGTTAAGCGTCTGCCTTCAACTCAGGTCCTGATCCCTGGGTCCTGGGACAGAGCCCCAAGTCAGCTCCCTGCTCATCGGGAAGTGCGTGGGTCTGTCTGCCCTCCCCCTCCCCCTTCCTCCCTCCTCCTCCCCTATTCCTCCTCCTCTTCCTCCTCTGCAGACTACCCCTGCTCCCACCCCGCTCTCACTCTCTCTGAAATAAAAATCTTAAAAAGAAGAAGAAGAAGAAGAAGAAGAAGAAGAAGAAGAAGAAGAAGAAGGAGAAGAAGAAGAATGTATGTATGTGAGTTAGGGGTGGGTAAAAAGCCTGAAATGCAAGGCAAAAAAATAAATCAAGTTACCAGCAATCTAAGTGCCACGCTAAGAACTTGATTCTGATAGAAAATCTGATTGAACAAGGAACCTCTCTTTTACACTTCTTTCAATGCACACTGAAGCCAACAAAGGGATGGGAGAGAAAGGTGGTAAATTCTCAAGAAAAGCACATGTAGAAGGGATTGGTAACAAGGTCAGAGACAAAGTACAGGCACACTGAACTCCACTGATCAAGGACCACCATTCATTCGTCTTTCTTCCAAGACTCTGTCCTCAAACTTCCCTCATTGTACAATGTCATCCATTCTTCTCAAACCTTCCTTCAACCATTACCTCCAGGCAGAAGAATGCAAGTCTTTCTCTAACCTAAACATTATTCTTAACTTACAGCCCCAACTACTTGGATATCCCCCTAACATTAATTCCTCCGAAACTTAACATACCTTCCGCCTCACAGTAACTGACTGCCTTTTTCTGTGAATGCCATCAGCTGCCTCCCATTCCACTATGCTCTCCGCCTCAGACATTTTTCCTACCATCTCCCACAACCCCCGTATCTAAATCTGTTGCTGAACACGGAATCTAGATTGTGAATCGTTGTGTGTCTTCACCTGTGGGCTTCCAACTTCCTTTCCAGCCTCATCTGCCAACCCTTCCCTTCACAATCTTCATCCTACTCTTGGAAACTAAAGCATGCCTTGCCCCTACATTATTTACCGTAATGGGAAAACCTTTGCCGACTAATCATATCCATAAGAAGAAAAAAAAAAACAACTCAAATTTTAGGACAAGCGTCAAGTTCCTTCAAATACTTTCCTCTCATTCATTTCCTCCCACTAAATGTTCCCTTCTCCTGAATATTTGACTTACATCACTCTTACAAACTTGTACACTATTGTAATTATGTATTATATATTATTGTCATGTGCTACTCCTGTCTTCTACTCAGTGCCATTTTACATAAGAAAATGTATTATAATCATGATTATAAAATACAGAAATTTTTGCCATGCTAAATTTCAGATTGTTTGAAAGCAGGAAAAGTTCTGTTTTATGCAGTATAGCATCTATCTTCAATAATTTCTAAACTGTATCATATCAAATTTTCAGGCAACATTATTTTTAACATTAAACAGAGACTACCAAAAATCCAAAAGCTGTGCATATCAAATTTTCAGGCAACATTATTTTTAACATTAAACAGAGACTACCAAAAATCCAAAAGCTGTGCATATCAAATTTTCAGGCAACAGTATTTTTAACATTAAACAGAGACTACCCAAAATCCAAAAGCTGTGCATTACATATCCTTTTATAACTTGGCATAATATTCCTTCTTTTTTTACCATTTATAAAATAATTAAAACCAGAGTAAATTCACAAACAATATTTAACTTGGAAATGTTAACCAGATCACCCCTATTAGAATGATAAGTATGTGTCTATAGTTCGAGTTAGAGCGATTTGGTGACAATACCTTTTTGTCTCCTAGACAAATTATGTTATTCTGACGAAGAATGCAGCATTTTGTGAGTAAAATGAAGCCACTCGTGCCTGCCTTGCAAGTTTACTGACTGGCACATGTATGAAATAGAGGCTCAAAGACAAATGTTTTGCAAGGATGTTTTCTGTTTTCACAAAATCACCCACAAATATTAAGAATGATCATAATTTGGACCTAAAGGTTTCCCCTAGAAAACTTTGACAATCCAATTCAGTTGGATCAATCTTCCCACATATTTTTCTAATTATTTGGGACAGCTGCATGAAAATATGTTCTTTGACTTAGCCATTTATTCCCTTAATAACCGTAACTGAGTATTAACATTATAATTTCTCAAATAATGTTCATTAGATTCTCCTATAGTGACATCAATGCCTGTTTTATATTTTTCCTAAAACCCTCACTCCCTTCAGGATGGACCATTCTCCATCCTTATATTATTTGTAACCACAAGCAGTGGACCTCTTAATCGTTCATTTGCTTTTCAGTTTCATTTTGGTTGCGTATCCTGTTTATAGCCCATTCTGTTACCAGCCTCCAATTTTCTCTTAGGGAATCTCCTGTCCCCACACCTTCGGTAGATGTGGCCTAGGCTGGTGAAGCTGACTCCACCCTAAGCTCAAAAATGGGCATACCACTCCAGCCTGTGAAGTCAGGTCATTATATCCCCTGAGTACAGTGTTTAGCTCATAAGAAATAATGAATTGAGTTGAATCCACAGGAATGAGCGCAGAGACTGGTGGGAACCCTTAGGAAATGTGCTCTCTTCCCACCAAGGTTGCTAAACAGGAAGGCTATGGCTCAGAAGCTTCTGAGGAGGAAACCAGTTCAGGGCAGCAGAACCAAGAGGTGAGAAAGATTCCCGTTATAATTACTTGTGAACTTGGGCTCAAAGATACCTACTCTGGATTTTAAATTATTAAAGCCAATAATTTTTTTAATTAAGTCAGTTGATAAGTCAATAAATTCTCTCCTTTTTATAATTCAATCAGTTTGCATTGATTTTCTGGCCCTTGCAAATGGGAAGATTTGTATCTTGTATGCCATGGACCACGACACTCTCTTCTACTGCCTTCCTGTCTGACCAAAGACAAGTGTTAGCCTGGCCTCCTCCCCCCACCCCTTGGCAGCCAACAGAATCATGTCTCTTTCCACGTCCCAGTGTATACCCTTCATCCACAAACTCAAGAAACCCTTTTGGGCTTTATTCTAATTATCCCCTACTTCTCTCTACAGACCAGTGCACTGGGCAATGTCATTTTTAAGTGTTGATTTACTGATCCCTCCTGAATGAGTTTCAACTCTTCTGCTTTTTTCACATTTCCTAAAATAGGCTGTAACTCTTTAAATCCTTTTTAATAATTATAGAGAAATAATTCACAACAAACATAACTTAATAAGGTACAGATGAGGGCTTTGACATACATATTCAAAGCACTGGTGGATCTAAAAGAGGCAGAGCAAACAGCTATACAGGTCCAGGAGCATTGAGAAGGGCCTCCCTCACCCCCAAACTGTGTCACTTCATTGCCTAGCCTACTTCCTTTGAAACCACCATTAATAATTCTACCATTTGAGGTTTTGAGTTTTTTTTTTTTAAAGCGAGCTGGGTAGTAAACACCCCGACTAGACCATGTTTTGCACGCTAAAAATCCAGATACACGGCAGGACATCCATGAGCATATCCATGGAAAAAGCAGAAAAGAAAATATGAATGTATAAGTATCCTAGAAAATCAGCTGCATATGGATCTTAAAGACACAACCATTTGGATCCATGTGGCACATGAGTAAAATTTTCATTATTTATAACTGATATACCATCAGAAGATCCTGATTTTTTTTAAGCTTATATTTATTTACTTGAGAGAGAAAACACAGAGGGAGGAGGAGGAGACTCCTCACTGAGCAGAAAGCCCAAGGCAGGGCTCCATCCCAGGACCCCAGGATCATGACCTGAGCTGAAGGCAGATGCTTATAATCAACTAAGCCACCCTGGCGCCCCGATCCTGATTTTTTAATAGAAGTTATAAAAAACTGGACTAGGACTCAAATCACTCCGCCTTCCACTGCCCCTAGAAAAACTGAAATGTGTAAATTTTCCAAACTTCATTTTCTCCATCAAGCCTGTTGACAAGAGACACTATATTATTTTTGACTTTTACCTCACTCTAAAGAAAGGATGATCGAGTCAGTCTAAATAATAGATCAGTCTCATTAATAAAACCTCTGCTCTACTTCAGTTTACATGAGCTTCATTATGAAAAGTAATTGGCCACACTGAATTTACGGTGGGAGTCAGCTAACGCTGAATACAAAAGCACAGGGAGATTTAAGAGGAAGGCCTGTTGCAAGGTCATATACATTGTAAAGAAAGCTGAGTGGTCCTCAGAGAGAGAGGGAAAAAAGCTAGGTCTACTTAAAAAGCACTCAACCTGAAATTAAGCTTTAAATTTTGAATAAATAAATGTCTTGCTGGACAGAAATATCTGGTGCCCCAAACCCAATGGGCACAAGAAGATGGTTTTGTAACCTTGTCACTGTCTGAAATCAATGTCATAATAAATTGAAACCTGGTTCCTGGCTGATTTTACTATTCTCCTCTTGTAGCACCATGTTCCAGTCATGCATCCAAGGTGACTGTAAGAACTGGGAAGTGCTGACAAAGGTTCCAGATGCATTTCTGAGGTGGAATTAATTTGAAAAGTTTTTAATTTCAGGTGCAATCCAGAACAGACCTTTTAAGTGACTAAGATCACTTGTGCTCTTAGATTTTAATACAATATTCTTTTTTTTAATTATTTTATGTTAATCACCATACAATATTAGTTTTTGATGTAGTGATCCATGATTCATTGTTTGCGTATAACACCCAGTGCTCCACGCAGAACGTGCCCTCTTTAATACCCATCACCAGGCTAACCCATCCCCCCACCCCCCTCCCCTCTAGAACCCTCAGTTTGTTTCTCAGAGTCCATATTCTTTCATGGTTCATCTTCCCCTCCGATTCCCCTCCTTCATTTTTCCCTTCCTACTATCTTTTTTTTTTTTTAACATATAATGTATTATTTGCTTCAGAGGTACAGGTCTGTGATTCAACAGTCTTGCACAATTCACAGCGCTCACCATAGCACATACCCTCCCCAATGTCTATCACCCAGCCACCCCATCCCTCCCACCCCCCACCACTCCAGCAACCCTCAGTTTGTTCCCTGAGATTAAGAATTCCTCATCTCAGGGAGATCATATGATACATGTCTTTCTCTGATTGAGTTATTTCGCTCAGCATAATACCCTCTAGTTCTATCCACGTCATTGCAAATGGCAAGATTTCTTTTTTTGATGGCTGCATAATATTCCATTGTGTGTGTGTGTGTGTGTGTGTGTGTGTGTATACATATATATACCACATCTTCTTTATCTATTCATCTGCTTATGGACACCTCGTCTCTTTCTCTAGTTTGGCTATTGTGGACATTACTGCTATAAACATTGGGGTGCACATATCCCTTTGGATCACTACATTTGTTTAATACAATATTCTTGACAACTAGTTCAAAATGTACAATATATATAAATAAATATAAATATATTTTATATATTTATATATTATATGATATAATGATATATATGATAATATAATAATGATGTACTATGTATTATATACTATATATATATTAGGATAAATTCTGAAGGTATTAAGAAGGCCTAGAAACTCAGATGGCTCCACAGGTACCTATATGTGCCTACATATTTTTATACACACACAACTATCCAAGCCAAACCAAAAATAATACTTTGTAGAAGGCTCTTTCCCCCAACAATCCAAATTCTATCTAATCCTGAATCCTTGTTCAAGTTCTAGCTTCTCCGTGGTCTTCCCGAATAAATCCAGCCCACATCTTCTCTCCTTTCTCAAAGTAGAAATCTCTACTTCACCACCATCATCACACTTTTATTGCATACCTACTAAAGAGTAGAACTATATTCCTGAAGTCAACAGGCTGTTCCCAAACCTGAAACTGATTAAAGCTAGTTGTGAAGACAAGATGCACGCCCAGCGTTTAAACAACTAACCACAGCAGGCGAACCCAGGAATGCGGATGAAGATAGGCTCATGGAGACTGGGCTGGGCAGAGGTGGCAAGGTTTCATGGAAGAGGTGGGGTTCCAGCTTGTCCTTGAAGAGGGGCCTTCTCATACAGCCAGAATGGAAAAGGGAAATCTGGCAGCATGAACGAGACATAGAGCAGAAATGGACCTATGTAGGGCAGTCAGGAAGGTGTGATTTGGCCGGCAACCGGGAGTCTCCTTTCAAGGAAGGTCACATGTTCTGTTCATCTGTGGCTTTATCCATCAGTAACTGTGGTATCACCTGGGCTTGGGGTAAATCTCACCAAAAAGTGAAAGAAATGCATTATCACGTACTTCTAGAATAATTTTATTTAGGTAGCATTCAAAAGACAGACTAAGGGTGCCAAACTCGTGCCCACACTGATGGGGGCCCATTTATACTCGTCTAAATTGGGCCCACAATAATTGTGGATGGGACCAGTTAACTCACCTTTGAGGTAGGCGCCTTCTGCTATGAGCCATAATACGGACAGTAACAGAGAATACACTTTCCTTAACAGTCATAATTAAACTTGAATGTGCAGTGTGTAGGTTGACCTAAACTAAAGTGACATAAAACAAAGTGCTGCTTATTCCCAAATGCTAGCTACTGCCCTTTCATCTCTATGGAAAACACACATAGGTTCACAAAAATGGCCTCCCTGCTGAGAGCAGCTGTGCAGAAATTCAAGGTTCTTCCCACAGTCCAGTGAGTCTCAACCTTGGTTGCCTATTAAAGGCACCTGGAGAGCTTTTAAAACTCACTGAAGATGACAGGGCCCCAGGGAATCCACTAAACCAGAATATTCAGGGGTGGGCCTAACCAGGTGGTTCTCACATGCAAGCTGGTTGCCAACCACTGACGTCACCCCTCTTAGAACCGTCAGTGGCTTTACCAGGTTAGAGAGGGCTGAACCATCAGCCTGTTTACCATCATTTTGTGAAAATGGGGAGTCACTGCACAGCATAGATGAACTTTTAAATGTGTATATAAGCTTATGGCTTAGCTATCAATATTTAGCATAAATCACTAAGTAATTAGCAAAAGAATTTTTAAAAATCAAGCAAAGGAGGCACAGCTTTTAAGGAAAGTGGTAAAGGAAAATAAAAGAGACAAGAACTAGTGAGAATAACAAAAAAAAATTTTTAAATAAAACATCCCCAAATGTGTGTGACCAATATTACCTTTCTCAGTTAATATTTAGGATGATTTATTAACCACTATGACAACAGTAATACCTCCTAGGAAGTTTTAATTCTTACTAGAGGTCACTCAAAATACTAAGTCTTTTATTTATTAAACCCACTTAATCTTGCAACAATGCTTTGAGAAGACCCAGTAATGATTACTTGATTTTGCCTGATGTAACCTAGATAGTGACTAAACTATGGTCCAACCAGATGTACTAACTCCTAAAGTTTCTCAAAAGCAAGATGATTCCCTTATCACCGGGTACTCAGCCATTGTGTCCAAGGGCACAGCCCACAGCACTGAGCTGTAGGGGCGGGGGGCAAAAGGGGAGGTGGGTACAAATTGCTACACATGACTTTTGAGTCTATTTATTCCTAATTTAGGGCCAAAAAACCCCACTTAATTTTCAATACATTGAGCTAGGATTCATTTCTGACCTATTAGATGGGCAATTTAAATGTCATTTCTACTCATTCCAAATGGACCTTCCTATAGGCAGTTTTCACTCCTGGACCCAGTTTGCCCCACATTCCCAATATTTTTACAGCAAGACCAAAATTTGATTTTTGGAGCCAGTTCTTTCTACGGTACTGGTCTTTAAAACACTGCTCTTTTTCAAAATAGATGGGTACTGGTAATGAGCCAGACCATCCAAAAGTCAACACAGATCTTAAGGTAAAGGATGACACTTCAAAGTTCCATGTAATTATTTCAATAAGCGCTTGAACGTGTTTATAGCATCAACAAAGGCCTGTAAATGAGTGATTGCATTCTGTTTATAGAATGGAGAACTAAGGGACACCCTCCAGCCTAAAACTTGTCCAAAAAGCGCCAAAGCAGAGAATAAAAACAACTCCCTATGTAGAGCACTAGACCCCCATCCTGCAAGGACTTTGCTATTTAATTTAAAGCCTGGCTCACTCTACTTTCCCGTCCAAATACCGAGAGAAAACAAGCTGAACAATTCCAGCTTGAAGATTAGAATGGGTCTCCCATAGAGACTGAGGGAAAACCCATTCCTCCACCCAAGATAGACCCTTAAAACCCTAACTTAGTTTTCTTATTTGTTGCTTGGCACATCATCCTGCTCCTCGTAATTTATTCCAGCTGTTTCTCCTGAAAGTATGGTGTTTACAATTTGCTGTGGGCCTCCAAAAGCACACACACACACAGACACAAACACACACACACAGACACACAGACACAAACACACACACACAGACACACACACAGACACAAACGCACACACAGACACACACAGGGACAGACACACACACAGACACACACAGACACACAGACACAAACACACACACACAGACAGACACAAACACAGACACAAACGCACAGAGACACAGACACACACAGGGACAGACACACACACAGGCACACACACACACAAACACAGACACACACAGACACACACACACAGACACACACAGGGACAGACACACACACAGGCACACACACACAGACACAAACACAGACACACACAGACACAGACACACACACACACAGACACACACACACACACACAAATGGTAAATCAACAAATGCCAATTACCAAGTCAAAGGAACCGAATACTGTTTTTACTACAGGAAGACACAGATATGATTATCGGGCATTTGCAGTTTTAAATAATAGATGAAGTCTTGCTTTTTATGCATAAAGAGCTGGCAATGTTATGATTATACACTCAAAATGTATTACATGTCCAAGTATTAAAATATGAGGGATATAATTTCAGGATATGTTGTTTACTGAATATGCTAATCTTAATTGCCATGAAATTTGCATTTTATATCATTTTTTTAGTCTGAGTGTGAACATACTTGATATGAATCCAGTATCACTCACAATTCTTCATTTTGCTATCGTTGTCCTTGACTTTAAAAAAGAAATGGAAATCTCTAATGCTAAATCATAATTCTAAAATTAAAGTCATCAGATAAAATTCTATCAGCTTGTTAACCTTTCAAGCTAAAGAAGAGATTTAGCAATCTTGGCTTTAATGATGGTTGAACTTTTATCTATATTTTCATTGAAATGTCCAAGAGGTTAACTCATTTCTACCTTTTTAAAAAAATATTTTATTTATTTATTTGAGAGAGAGAAAGAGAGCACAAGC